>NC_083445.1:768813-1068813 GCF_020745735.1 Hemiscyllium ocellatum | reverse complement strand
GATGGCAGTAAAATTAAGGGAATGTAGGTTAGTTTGGTGTTAGCGTACGATAAAAGGCCAGCACAACATCAAGGGCCTTTACTGTGCTGTACAGTTCTATGTTCTCATAAAAGCACTGTTCTGCAGTGGCTGGTTTTCCTCATAAGTAAACTAAAATATGCCACAAGAGAAACTCAACTGCTTCTGAGCTTGATTCTTCTCAAATAAAACAATGTCAATTTCTACACAGAACTGAAAATAAAACTAATGGCTTAACATGTTTACACTGCCTGTCATAAATCCAAAATTACAAACATCTTAATCTATTCACATTCCAGGTGCACTCTCAAGCACTTTTTTGGAACCGAACATTTCAGTCACGATCTGGGAATGACCTCTTGACTCTTCAAAAAATCTTCACAGCATTAACTCATATCCATATGCTTCTCTTTTCAAAACAATCCAAAATCCAAAAAATTAAAATATATTCTACTCAACTTGGCATCAAAAGGAGAATATTCCATTCCACTCCTCACTTGCACATTGTTGATGGTGGACAGACTTAAGGGAGTCAAGAGACAAGGTGAATTTGCCACTGAATTCCCAGCCTTAGATTTGCTCTTCTAGTCACAGTATTTATCTAACTGTCCATCTAGGTTTCTGGTAAATAGTGAGCTCTCCCCACCAGGATGTTAATGTTGGAGGATTTGGTGACAGTAATGTTACCAAATATCAAGGAGGTGTGGCTAGATTCTGTTTTGGAGATGATAATCACCTTGTGGCACAAATATTCTCGCTTACGAGTTCATCAAATACACTGGACAGTTTGCTGTTACTTTGTGTGAAAGCACAATAAACAACAGAGTGAAAGTGAATCAGCATGTTCCAGCAATGCTACATGTGAAACGATGGATCACTGATGAATGAGCGACCTTGCTGGGTGCATATTCTCTATGAATTTCACAAAATAATTCACATATTCAACAGCCACAGGATTTACAATTTAAAATCCACCTCAAAGCTGACAAATTGTCATGCTTTCCAGTTCATTAATTTGCAGTAATTGCTCAGCCTCAGCCCTGTGTTTGCTGAGCTACAGGATCAATGCACTTTGCACTTGCCTCAGGATCCAACTCAGGCTCTCTCGATATACAGTATGCATTGACGCAGACAAAATCTAATTTGAACTAAAAGTTGAAGTCCTCCAAATCCTGGAAGACCAGATTAAAAACACACAATTTCAGAAACACTCAGCAGGTTAACTGGGATCTGAAGACAGATTAATATTCGAGGCACAACCTCTGCAGGATGCCCTCTGTCATGTTGGAGCTGGACTCCTTCATATTCTCATAACACCCAGCAACTTGGCATGCATACTCTCTGTGATTTCCAGTATGCCTGAGGTCCCTGTTGCAGAACCTGGCTGTGACATTGCCCCCTCATGAACTGGCACATGAACTATCTATTACCACTGCACTAATTACACCAGTATCTGACTGGTGTCTGTGAGTAGAGAGTAGACAGAGAGAGTAGCTTTTCATTGTGGTTCTGTTCACCGAGCTGGGAATTTGTGTTGCAGACGTTTTGTCCCGTCTAGGTGACATCCTCAGTGCTTGGGAGCCTCCTGTGAAGTGCTTCTGTGATGTTTCCTCCAACATTTATAGTGGTTTGTCTCTGCCACTTCCGGTTGTCAGTTCCAGCTGTTCCACTATAAATGCCGGAGGAAACATCACAGAAGCGCTTCACAGGAGGCTCCCAAGCACTGAGGATGTCACCTAGACAGGGGACGAAATGTCTGCAACACAAATTCCCAGCTCGGCGAACAGAACCACAACAACGAGCAACCGAGCTACAAATCTTCTCACAAACTTAGTGTAGCTTTTCATTTGTCATTTCTATCATATACAACGGATACAGTAAAAACGAGATAGTGTTCCTCCAGGACAGAGGGAGCTACATGGACAGCACAAACTACACAATCGTGCACGGCATAAAGTGCATAAGAAGTGCAAACCACACAAGTTACAGTGTCACCGAAGAATGATAAATAATAGACATTTTTCTAGCAGCAATTCAAAATCATGCAATGAGTTGCAGATGGGAAAGAGTCCAATCATACAGTGTTAAGGAGCCTGATGGCTTGGGGGAAGAAACTGTTGCACAGTCTGGCTGTGAAAGACCAAATGCTTTGGTATCTTCCGCCAGATGGCAGGAGGGAAAAGAGTTTGAGTGAGGGGTGTGTGAGGTCTTCCACAATGCTCATAGTCTTTTGGATGAAGCGTGTGGTGCAAACGTCAATAATGGGGAGAAGAGAGACCCCAATGATCCTCTCAGTGGTCTTCACTATCTGTTGTCGGGTCTTACAATCTGAAAGGGTGTAATTCCCGAACCAGGGAGTGATGCAGCAGCTCAGTGTACTCTCAATGAACCCTCTGTTGAATGTAGTGAGGATGGGGGTCGTGGTGTTGGTGGGGGGCTTTCCTCAGCCTGCACAGAAAGTAGAGACACTACTGGTCTTTCTTGGCTATGGAGCTGGTGTTGAGGGTCCAGGTGAGATTCTCCATCAGGTGGATGCAAGAAATTTGGTGCTCTTCACAATCACCACTGGTAACCTGTCAATGTCCAGTGGAGAGTGGTTGCTCTGTGACCTCCTAAAGTCAACAACCATCTCTTTCATCTTGTCCACATTCAGAGACAGGCAGTCTATTACCTGCTGCACCTCCTCTCTGTATGCTCACTCATCGTTCCTGCTGATGAGACCTACTAATATTATCAGTGAACTTGATGATGTGATTTGACTTGTGCATCACTGCACAGTCTTGTGTTAGCAGGGTGAACAGCAGTGGACTGAGCACACAGCCCTGGGGGCCCCTGTGCTCAGTGTGATGGTGTTGGCCAGACTGACTGAAGTTTCCCAGTCAGGAAGTCCAAGATCCAGCTACAAAGGGAAGTATTTAGGCCCAGCAGACTCAGCTTTCCAAACAGATGCTGTGGAAGGATAGTGTTAAATGCAGAACTGTGAGTGTCAGATGAAGAGAAAGGGCCTCTTCATCATTCCTGTGCTGTTGCTCCCAACATCTGTAGTGTACTGGTTTTAACGAGGTGGTCTTTCACAGAGACATAAGCATATTTGGAGATTTGGTTTCAACAATATAACAGATGCTTATGATGCAAAAGAAAGAATAATAAAATAAACCAAACTATTTAGATATAATACAAATTTGAAGATTTTGATGTACACAATAAACGACAATCCCATTAATCCCAATAGTACCCCTTTATAGTCCTCAGACCAGACAGAATTCCTTGTCTATCTCTATCTATAAGGGTTAACTTACTGAATGCTTCATTTCCCAGTCTTGAGAATTTGACAGGTGCTTTGAGTTTTTATCCAACTGAGCTTAGACTTTCTCAGCTTCAAATAGCCCCTTCAGGATTTTAACAAAACACTGTTAGTCTGCAACTTTCAAACTGAACGCCTTACATTAATGCAATCTATTTATTAACAGTTCTAAACTATTTCTGTTCTTCAGGAACAACCATTTTACACATTTAACTTTCACTAAAACATCCGTAAACACAAACCAAAAGGTTTCTTCAAGCTGTGCATGTTTCCTATAAGCCAAAAAAAGGTACAATTCCAGATCCTTCTGATGCATATATATATGTCACACCTTATATTGCACAAACAGCATAATGGAGGTTACCTGGGGTAGTGAGGTACAGAAGGTAGAAACAGACTATTTCTAGAACATTTTCAATGACACCAAACAATACAAATTCTGTTACACAGACCCCATGATGCAAAGTACTATCGCATCCTTAATGTTAAGACTTACAAGCGCACTAGACTCCTATGAGTTCTGCTCTGCCCTGTTCTATTATAGTTGAGAGTGTGTTGCTGGAAAAGCACAGCAAGTCAGGCAGCATCCGAGGAGCAGAAGGCTCTGGCCTGAAATGTTGATTTTCCTGCTCCTCGGATGCTGCCTGACCCACTGCGCTTTTCAAGCAACAAACTCTCAACTCTGATCTCCAGCATCTGCAGACCACACTGTCTCCTCTGTTTTATTATACTCCACTTTGTCAAGCAAAAGGGATAGCAGCATATTGTGGGTCATGCACCTGCCAGAGTGGAATATCTAGAAGTATGTATATCTAGAGGAAGGTGGTTGTGAGGCTGCCAGCAGTGTTGCAAGGTCTAAGAGAGTAAGGTGAAAGATCTGGATTTTACATCCGAGTTCTATGTGAGGGGATACTGACGGGTAAGTAATGGAGATATTGTGCACTGTGTAGAATTAGAAATGATGCATGAGGATGTCCTTGATCACACACCTGAGGTCATTTGGCTTATATAGTACATAGAACAGCACAGCACAGGAACAGGCCCTTCAGCCCATGTGACTGTACCAACCATGATACCATTCTAAACCAATCCCATCTCCCTGCACATAATCCACGTCCCTCTAATCCCATGTGTGCACTTGTCTGTTGAAATGCCTCTTAAATGTTGCTGTTGTAACTGTTCTGGCAGCACATTCCAGGCACCTAACACCCTCTGTATAAAAGAAATGCCTCGTCCATTTCCCTTAAACTTTTCCTCCTCAACGTAATCTTACGCCTCCTAGTATTTGAATGGCTCCTCTGCTAGGTCCTTGGGTCTAGATTCCAGGCACTGTCCTACATAACCACCAACTCTCAATCTTTGAGAGCCTCCTGGCCCTCTCTAGAACCACAGCATCTCTCTTACTGACCACCTCCAGCACTGCATCCATCACCAGGAAGCCTTCTCTGCCCTTCTGCTCGTGCTTGTAGCTGCCCCGACTGGAGGTCTGCTGTCACGGGATGTCATGGTTGTCTGTCTGATGCCATTCTTACACATCCACTGTATCTCACCTACAGTTGCTCAATGACATCCATCATCCAACGATGCCAATGTCAACCATTCCTTATTAAGTGACGGAGCAACCTATTCCAGCTCCTCAGTTGTAAATTTCTTCAGTTGCCCTTCACTTTACCCTCAGGAAAAGAGTCTCTGTTGTTTTTCAGGCCTATTCAAATGGCAGAAATATTGACACTTTCTTTTCTGAGTGTCACTTTTTAGAATTCTTTCTGTTCATGCAACGTCAAACAGCTGTTCTTTATCTTATGATCTATCATTTGAATTAATAGCATTCATCTTAGCATTCACATTTCAAAGGCTTTGGTCTAAATGTCACATTTTCTTGTTTAGAGTTGTAGCCACTTGTCAATCAGTGCACTTCCCCTTTAAGAGGGACAGATTACGTTAAGAACAGAAAGTTGGTTGCACCACATGCAATGAAGGAACATTGCTTGGCTCCCCACTGAACCAGAGACAACCAGCGGTGAGGCAGATGTTTTGCTCCATACTTCAATCACATTTTTGAACTGCCTGCCTCCACCACAACTGGTTGTCAATCTCAAACCCCATCCTTAAAATATTTGGCAGCGTAAGAGAAAGGCCTGCTTTACAGTGACTGTTTTATGCAACACAACTGAGTGATTTGTTTCTCCTCCCTCATTTATTCATTTTAAAACTATTCTGGATTCATTTCTTGTCCTGGCCAGCAGTTATCCTTCAGCCATCACACAGAAATAGATTATCTGATCATTATCACATTGTTATCTAATGGAGTTTGCTATGCAGAGGTTGATTGCTGTATTTCCCACTGGCAACAGTAACATAATTTCAAGAAAAGATTTCATTGGTTGTAAAGGTACCACATAAAATGTTATTGCACAAGATGCATGCTCACGACACGGGATCATGTATTAGCATACATCATCTGTTGCATGGATTGAGGATTGGTTAACACAGAATTGTTTTTCAGGTTGGTAAGGCATAACTAATGGAGTGCCACAAGGATCAGTCCAAGGGCCTCAATTACAGATGATGCATATTAATGACTTGAAGGTGGGGGCAGAGTGTTATGTATCCAAATTCACTGATGATCCAAAAATAGGTGGGAGGGCATATTGTAATAAGGGTATAAGGGATCTGCAAGGGAATATAGATAGAACATAGAATGATACGGTCTGACTAAAAGCTTCATAAACATTTGCTCAGTGAGCGGGCAAATACTTGTCTGTCGGAGTTTAATCGAGGATAATGTGCGATCACACACTTTGGGGAAAAAAATTAAAAGGCAGACCATTATTTAAATGGAGACAGATCCTGGAAACAGTTCAGCACAGAGGGTTCTGGTTGTTCTTGTGCATGAAATACAGAAGTTAGTATACAGGTGCAACAAGCGATGAAGAAAGAAAATTGAATTTTGGGCTTCATTGCTAGGGGGAAGCTGAAATTTAAAAATAGAGAAGTCTTGTTACAACTGTACAGGCTGTTGGTGAGGGTACACCAGGGGTACTGTGTACAGTGGTGGTCCCCATGTTGAAGAAAACATATGCTGGCATTGGAGGCAGTTCCAAAGAGGTTCATGGCTGATTCCTGGCTTGATAAGTTTGACTTATCAAGAACGGTTAAATAGATCAGACCTTTCTTCAGTAGAGTTTAAAGGAATGAGGGGTGATACTCATTGAAATATACACTATTCTGAGGGGGCTTGACAGGACAGGACAGATGTTGAGAAGATGTTTCCACTCATGGGGGAGTCTCGAACCAGGGAGCATAGTTCCAGAATAAAGGGACATTCATTTAAAACTGAGACACAAAGAAATTTATTCTCTCAGAGGGTACTGACTGCCTGGAGTTCTCTGCCCCAGACAGTTGTAGAGGCTAGATCACTAGTAGTATTTAAGCAGGAGGTAGATAGACTTTTGAAATATTAAGGAGGTGAGGGTTATGAGCGCCTAGCACGAAAGAGGAGTTGAGGCTTGAGGCACATCAGGCATGATCTTATAGAATGGAGAGGTGGGTTTGAGGGTCCGAATAGCCTATTTCTTATGTATTTATGCAAAGAGCTTTGGGATGACTTGACAGTGTGTGAAGTGTAAAATAAAAGGAAATTTTTCTTTCTGGGTTCAGTGTAGGGATGCAGATGAAGCACATGAAAATGAAAGAAATTATTGATATACATTTTTAAAAAGTGGTAAAATATCAATCAAAATGTTTCATTTCTCTATTAGGCATTAGAGCCCCTTCCTGGAACACTGCACACTGTCGTGTCAATGAATATCAAAATGGACGTTATTACTTGAGAGAACGAGGTTGGCAGTAGTGATAGTTCCAGGTTTCAGGAATTTACACAATTAGGTGGAAGGCTTATAAAAGTAATTATGGGTAGACTTTTCTCAATGTTTGAGTAATGTGGTCAATGGAGATTATTTTGGGAAAATGAGAATGAAAATATGTGATCCTTGATGTCAAGGAAGAAACATCCAATTTTCCCTTTCAGGTTTTTTTCTCCAGACTTCCATCTTCAGGTCCATTCACTGCGTCTCATGGCACACTCCAACGGCAATGATTACCTCCAACTTTCATCAGCATCAGCAAAACATCAGTCTCAGCACATTGTCATGACCTGCTGTGCTTTAACCAGCAACACAGTTTCAGCTGATCACAGAGTCCACTTGACTCTGGCAGGATTTCACTCTGGAAACCTTGCCTTACATTCTTCTGCCAAATCACTTTGTGAACATGAACACACAATCATCTCATGTATCTCCACAGGATGCACTTTCTGACTGTTAGCTTCCTTTTTTAGCACACACTAACTTTGCACTTACTTCGAGGTTGCGGCCTTTGTCATTCCATAACTTTCAAGCCAGAGAACCATAAAATATAGAAACAAATTAGGCCACTCAGCCCATCGAGTCTGTTGTGCCATTCAATCATGGCTGATATATTTCTCAACCTCATTCTCTTCCCATAATTCTGATCCTCTTACTAATCAAGAACCTATGTATCTCTGTCTTAAATATACTCAATGACTTGGCCTCCACTGGCCTCAGTGGAAGTGTGTTTCACAGATACACCACCCTTCCACTGAGCAAGTTCCTCCTTATCTCAATTAGAAAGGGTTCTCTCTTCATACTGAGGCTGTGCCCCGGCACCTGGTCTCTCTGACTAGTAGAAACACAATGTCCACCTCCACTCTATCCTTAATATTCTGTAAATTTCAAAAAGATCCTCCCTCATTCTTTCAAAGTCCATCGAGTACAGACCCAGAGACCTGAACCACTCCTTCATCCAGATTATTAATGTATAACTTACACTGACCCCTGCAGATCCTCACTAGTCACTAGCTGATATGCTGATAAAGACTCCTTTATTCCCACGCTTTGCTATCTCCCAGTTAGTCAATCCTCTATCTATGCCAGTACCTTGTCCCCAATACCGTGGTCTCTTCTTATTTAGCAGCCTCCTGTGTGGCACCATGTCAAAGGCTTTTTGGAAATCCAAATAGATCATGTCCATTAGTACTCTTTTGTCTAATTTGCTCATTACCTTCTCAAAGAATCCAAACCGATTTGTCAGGATGACCCCCCTTGACTCAGCCTTATTTACCATACACTTCCAATTATTCAGCCATCTCATCCTTAATAATGGACTCTAAATTCTTACCAATGACCGAGTTCAGCTAACTAGCCTATTATTTCTGTGAGGAGAAAGTGAGGACTGCAGATGCTGGAGACCAGAGTTGAAATGTGTGGTGCTAGAAATACGCAGCACGTCAGTCAGCATCCGAGGAGCAGGTAAATCGACGTTTCGGGCATAAGCCCTTCTTCAGGAATCTCTATTATTTCTGTTTTCTACCTCCTTCCCTTCTTAAACAGGGATTTACATTAGCTATGTTCTAGTCGTCTGGTACTATCCCTGACTCCAGTGATTCCTGAAAGACAATCCCAATGCTTCCACAATCTCCTCAGCTATCTCCTTCAGAACCCTGAGGTATAGTCCATCCAGTCCAGGTGATTTACCCCAGCTTCTCCTTAGTGATGGCCGTACACTGACCTCTGCCCCTGACTTTCTTGAAGTTCTGGGATGCTACTGGAGTCTTCCATCATGAAGACTGATGCAAAGTACCTATTCAGTTATTTCACCATTTCTTTGTTTTCTATTTTAACTTCTCCAGTCTCATTTTCCCACAGGTTTAAAGTCTACCCTTGCCTCTCTTACCTTTTATATACCTAAAAATACACTTGTAATCCTCTTTTATAATACTAGCTAGCTTGTTCTCATATTTCATCTTCTCACCTCCCTCCTCTTCCTTTGCTATTTTAGTTGTCCTCTGAGTTTTTAAAGGGTCCTGGCTTCCCACTGATCTTCATCACATGTATGATCTTTCTTTTGCTTTTATGCTGTCCCTGACTTCTTTTGTCAGCCATGGTTGTCTTATCTCCCCTTCATGTGTTTTTCTTCCTTGGTATTTCTTACAAATTACCCCCAGAAACACCTGTCATTACTGCTAAACCATCAAATTCCCTGCTGGGCTCCTCTTGTCTAGCTTCTCCCTCTTAAATTGCAAGGTGAATTCTATCATACAATGGCCACTGTCCCCAGGAATTTTTTCACCTTAAGTTCCTTTGTCATCTCAGCCTCAATACACAAGAAGACTTAGGGAATAGGTGGATATGGACCTTATGCAGGCAGGTGAGATCAGTTTAAAATGGCATCGTTTTTGGCACAGACATGATGGGCCGAAGGTCCTGTTCTATGTTCTATTACACATCACCAAATCCAGAATTGCTGTGCTCTATCACAAGCTACTCCAAAAAACATTTCATAGACATTCCAGAAATTCCTTTCCTTGGGATCTGCTACCAACTTGATTTTCGGAGTCCATCTACAGATTGAAGTCCCCCATGATTATTGTATAAGTGCCTTTTGTACACTGTTTCTTTCTCCTGACTATTGCTCGAAGACGTATACGTAATTCCCATCAGGGTCTTTTTTCCCTTTGTGATTCCTCATCTCTATCCACACAGATTCTATGCTTTCTGATCCTATATTGCTTCTTATTATCAAGTGGGCGGCACAGTGGCACAGTGGTTAGCACTGCTGCCTCACAGCGCCAGAGACCTGGGTTCAATTCCTGCCTCAGGTGACTGTCCGTGTGGAGTTTGCACATTCTCCCCGTGTCTGCTTGGGTTTCCTCCAGGTGCTCTGGTTTCCTCCCACAGTCAAAAAATGTGCAGGTTATGTGAATTGGCCATGCTAAATTGCCCGTGGCGCTAGGTGAAGGGGGGAATGGGTCTGGGTGGGTTGCTCTTCGGAGGGTCGGTGTGGACTTGTTGGGCCGAAGGGCCTGTTTCCACATTGTAAGTAATCTAATCTAATTTCATTTCATTTCTTACTAACCAGGAGCCCTGACTCCTCTGCCCATGTGCTTGTCCTTTCAATAGATACAACCCCTTTGCAGCCACGTCTCTGTGATGCCCACATTGTACCCGCCAATTTCAATCTGCGCTACAAGCACATTCACCTTGTTTCTTGTACTGTGAGCATTTAAGTACAATACCTCTAGTCCTACACTGACTTCTCCCCTTCTCACACTTGGCCCCTTATCCGCTGTGCGTGAAGTTAGACTCCTCACCTTTTCCATATTCTCTGTTCTATTACATGTTCTCCAACTTTAATAATGCCTGCTGAGCCCTCCCTTTAATGGAGGACAGGATGAGCTCATAGTTGTGGAGGATGAGATGGATAGGAGCTATTGAGTGGAGAGGTTGCATGCAGTAGCAACACACAGCTTTAGTGGGAGCTGTGTGTGCGATGTCAGAGTTGAAGTTACTGTAAGGTAGCAGAGAAAGGATGGTGCCATTTACCCCTGCTGAGTGCAAAAGATAGAGTCATAGAGTCATGCAGCATGGAAACATGGTCGAAATCAGACATCCCAATCTGACCTAGTCCCATTTGTCAGCATTTGGCCCACATTCCTCTAAACCCTTCTAGTCATTTACCCATTCAACTGCCTTTTAAATGTTGTAATTTACCAGCCTCCACCATTTTCATTGCCAGCTCATTCCATACATACACCACCCTCTGCATTAAAAAGTTACCCCGCAAGTCTTTTTAAAATCTTTCTCCTCTGACCTTAAACCTATGGCCTCTAGCTGTGGGCTGCCTCACGTTCAGGAAAAGACCTTGGCTATTCACCCTACCAATGCCCCTCATGATTTTATAAATCTCAAGAAGGTCACCCCTCAGTCTCTGACACTCTGGGGAAAATGCCCAGGCTATTCAGTATCTTCTTATAACTCATACCCTCCAATCCAGCAACATCCTTGTAAATCTTTTCTGAACCCTCTCAAGCTTAACAAACTGAGCTTCTTGCGTCACTGCTGTGCAATCCTCTTGGTCAAACAAATGGTTCTGACCCAGACGACTATTTCAGTTGAGACTGGCTTGGTCTGGTGTCAAACCTTCAGTGTCATTCCACCAGAAAGAGGATGGTCCTCCTCTCTATCACCTTGTCTACCAGCAAGTCTCTCTCTGCAAAGCTAATTTCCCTTTCTGAGACATTGCCAGCAGCAGCAGACTGTGAAAGACCGATACCTGGCTTACATAGTCTAAAATGGTTTGTCAATGGAGTTTAAATATAGTGCCCGTAGCATGAACAGTATACCCTGGTGAGCAATTCCATCTCTGCTAACTGCAAGATTGCATGGGCAGGGTAGTATGAACCTCAAATGTACAATTAGTGAGGTGAGCAGTAGAAGCTTACACGAGAAAAGCCACCAAGGACCATGGCAGTAAACCTTCCATGAAACTCCCTGAACATAACAGAACCAAAATATGGGAAAATTCTGCCCTATGTTTTCTTTGGAAAACATGGAATACTAAACTGACTGGATAAAGTTTGAGATGATGATGGAAGTTGATCCAGGTAAATGTGGTGTGGTGCATGGTTCAAATTTGAGCTGAGAAGGAACAGAAATAAGGGGATTAAGAACTGAACAAGAAGCTGTAGGAAACCTTTGCAGAGTTGGGTACTGATGGAGATAACACAGGTGAATTTACTGTGGGCTTCCAGCACTTGTTGGCAGTGGGACCGGTTCAGTGATTTTACTAGAAACAGCCTCCTAATTGGACACTTCTGGGCTCATGGTCTAATTTGGGTTGGTGGACAGTCTCGTGATGCCTTAGGCCCAATCAGAAGCCTGGGTGATATGAAGATAACTGGAAGATCTTGATGACATCTCAAAACTCGAGCTGACACTTAAGGGTTCTATCGATATGGTCTAACCAGGTTGGCCAAGGGTAAATGTTTCCCAATGATTGAAGGGAATACCCCTTCAGGGAGACTGTTGGGAGGTTTCATGCCTGTGGGCCTGCCGGCCTTTCCCTGGGGTCATGGAGCCTCTGGCTCTCTTACTCAGACTGTTGGAGGGAGGGCACCTACTTGAAGCAGCTCACCTCCCTGTGTCCCACCAATTGGGATCTTTGTTACAGAAGCAGACTGATCACATCTGTACAGTGAGCAGCCAATGCAAACCTTGCCCACCCCCTCGCTGTTGTTGAGAAACCTCCCTGCCATTCAGGCAGCATCGCAATGCTGTCCTTCTATTTTACCAGCAGACCTCCAGCCTCTACTATCCCCATCCAGAGCTGGGAACATTCAGTCCATACGGACAAGTCTGTTTTGAACAGCTTTCAGCCATTTCACCTGGTTACAAATCTGCTTCAGTTTCTCCTGTCCAATGAAATTAAACTCAGTTTATGATTCCCAGACACAATGTGGAGCTTAAATTCCCAGATTCAGTCAGAGGGAATAACCTAAAACTAGTAATTCTCGGAAATGAATGTACTGGTCACACTGGGCCTCTATCTTGAAATACTCGAGTCCGACCAGTGTGACTCATTCACCAGATTTACTGGTTTTCCTTCTGGGCAATCTTATCATTCTCTTATGAACTGTCTCTAATGTATCAATGTTCTTTTGTAAGTCTCATGCTCAAACCTGCGCTGAATACTCCAACATGGTCTCTGCAGAGGTGTAGATTGTCATCAGGATATGTCTCAGGTTTTTAATCTTTGTGTTTAACAGTAAATTCACAATGACAGGATACTTTCACCGGCATGTCAGTAATCACACCCACACCCCTTGTTCACTCTGGATAAAGGAAGACACAAAGCCCATACATTCGACATTTTTAAGGGAATGAGCTGAACTCTGAAACTATGTCTAATTTTTTGTCAAAAAAAAGGAAATGGGTTCAAGCTTAGGGAAGAGGGTTGTACACAGACGATTTTCACTGGTGAGAAAGAACACAGGTGGGAAAGATTTACAGAATTGTGTTTGAAGGAGTGACTGATTCAAGCAGAATATGTATTTTGCGACAGCTCTCCGTTACAATGTCCCTGTTCTGCCTTTGATGGCTGAACCTCACCTTTAACAAAATACATGCGTGAATCATATGCATTACTCTAATTAGAGTATGATGGGACCATTTTAAGTGAACCTATTCAGCAGAAACCAGGCAGGTATGTGTAGATATTGTACCAAACTGTTCAGGTGTGAATTGAAACACCTCAGGTAGACCTTTAACACAAGTATTCTGGGTCAGAGCTGGGGATGTTACCACTGCACCACAGCAGCCCTAATAAGGGTGTGTAGGCAGTTCAAAAATGATAGGCCAATTCCCAGTTCCTAGCTTTGAGATCCACCAATGGATGAGGCCCCTATTTAAATCAGGTGGATCTCACATTCAAGCAAACAAATCAGAGCCATGTTATATCAATAGGATTTCTAAGTCCTTTTAAGAAAGTCTGAAAAGGGTGGTCCTGACCTCTAATGCTCCAACTAACTATCAGCAATTCTTAAGACTGAAGAGGTCAGAATAGTAAGTGTCAAAATTTTCATTATGGCCAGGTGTGTCAAGTCACAAAGGGAGTCTCTTTGTGTGACCTGGGGCCATACTCCTTGACTCCATACACCTCCAAAATTCCTTTCAGCCACCAGGCTCACTCTTTGCTTCCTGCTGATAGCTAACTGCTACTTTCTTTTCCTGCTCGGTGATCAGCTAAACAAAAGCTGTATGTCACGTCCCACAGTTCAACTGGCCTTTACTTCAAAATGACAATTCACAATTGGTTCATCCACTCCCGGTTAAAATATCGCCCAAATCCTACCATCAGCTATTCCTAAACTCTTGTTCTTTTACCAGATCTTTCAAAATACTGTATAGTATCTGGCCACTGAGTTACAAGAAGTACATTGTTCCAAGTAGCCATGAAGACTAAGAGACCCAGGGCAGCTACCTCCAGCAGCTTTGCCCTGAGACAAACTTTTTCCACTTGGAGCTTATCCTCTGTTGCCATTTGCTCGGGGAGTGCAAGATGGAGCTCTACTTCTTCCTCACTCTGTAGAGTGAAAAATAGTGGCAAGTCACTCATGACTGGCTACATGGCTGAGGTCAAGATGCTTTTCTGGAAAACGATTGTCGAACACCTACAGTGCAAAAGGAGGCCTTCGGCCCAAAGAGTCTGCACCAACCTTCCAGAGAGTATTCCCCCCAGTGTCCGTAACTCCATGTTTACCATGGCCAATCTACCAAACCTGCACATCCCTGGATACTACCAGGGAATTCAGAATGGCCAATCTACCTAACCTGCCCATACCTGGACACTATGGAGCAATTTAGCATGGCCAATCTACCTAATGTGCACATCTTTGGACTGTGGAAGGAAACCAGACCATCCAGAGGAAACCCAGGCTGACATGGGGAGAGCATGCTTCATTAGTGACATGTTATGATTGGGTAAGAACATTAAGGGATATGGATGGAAGTGCAGGAGTTGCGATACTGACTAGCAATGAAGTGACTGACTGGGAGAAGCAGCCCTCAGGAGGTCAGTGGCACTCCTTGTGGGTCCTCTGCTGACTATACGACTCGAACTAGGAACATATTGAGTGTATAAAATATATCTTAAAACACCCCAGTTTCGTTGTAAAAATACCTGTGTTTTTCCTTCTGTGCTAAAGACTGGACTGAGCTTGTGCTTTGATTTTCATTTGCTACTCGTAAATAAGAAGGCAGCTGCTCCTTTCAGCTTCACCCAGAGAGGAAAGTTTAAAAGCCTGTCAGTTTTATGAATGAAGAAACCACATGATTTATTGAACATTCAGTGACTCAGTATGCAATGCCTGATGTCCTGGGGACACAGGATCCAGCACTGGCTCAGAGCTAGAGATAATTTTAGCCTTTTAGGCGTGACAGATGTTTTTCAAATTCAGAGTAGTTTGTGCCAGCCATTGGAATCAAGGATGCAAAGTACCAATTATTGTGACAAGTAATTTCCTCATATCAGTATGTGCGTGGTCGTGGAGAGATGGGATGTGGTGTAAAAATAGAATGGAAAAGAAGACATTTTGGTTTGGTGAACATGACTCAACATTCGTTTTAAAAATTTAAAAATGAGAAACATCTGAAATATGTATTTATATATAGGTGCGTGTGTTTGTGCTTGCATGAGCAAGCATCTGTTTGGTACATTAGTTCATTTAGAATTTACTTGACGTGCCATTTGACCCAACAGCTCCACACTGAATCTTAAGCTTCACATGAGATGTTTCCCATCCTACATCATCTCACCCTATCAGCATATCCTTCTACACTGGTCTATTCCATGTACTTATCCAGTAAACCTATAAACGCATCTACACTACTAATCTCAGCTGTTCTTATGGTAAGGAGTTTCAGAAAATGAGGTCTAGCATTTCTCTGTGGCTATATGTCAATGTGTGTGACAGATGGATGTATGTGATAAGCATGTACAAGATGCGTGTAAGATGTGTGAGTATTATTAACACAATTGTGCTTGATTTAATGAGTTTATTTTGTCTTGCCTTCATGATAAATGCTGGAGAAAATGCTGGAATACCAACACTAGCAACTTGAGACTTGGTATTAAATCATATATGCAGTGATTAGCATCTTTGGGTTACAGATACATGGTTGTCCAAAATCAACTATTTAAACCAGCAGCAACATCAGTGTTTGAAAAAATTACGGTACCATCCAAGTTGGTATAATCACTTACAAACATCACTGTCTCGTATGAGGTTGGATGACATAGAAGGGTAAAATTGATGCTGATTCCTGGTCTGTCTTAGCATCCCCAAGTTTAGTGGGCAAAATAACCCCTGCTGGTAAATAAATGTGCAGGAGTTTAGATGAAAGAACAAAGAATAATACAGCACAGGAACAGGTCCTTCGGCCCACTAAGACTGTGCTGATATTTGATGCCTTTCTGAACAAAAACCTCTTGCCTCTACATGGCCTGCATCCCTCTATTCGCTGCCTATTCATGTATCTGTCAAGATGCCTCTTAAATGTTGCTAGTGTATCTGAATCTACTACCTCCTGTGGCAGCAAATTCCAGGCATTACCACCCACTGTATAAAAACCTTGCCTCTCACACCTCCTTTAAACTTGCCCCTTTTACTTTAAACCTAGGCCCCTGTAAATGACATTTGTACTTCGGGAAAAAGACTCTGACTATCCAACCTATCCATGCCTCGCATAATTTTGTAAACTTCTATCAGGTTACCCCTCAACCTTTGACGTTCAAGTGGAAACAAACCATGTTTGTCCAAATTCTCCTCATAGCTAATATCCTTCCAATCAGGCAACAATCTGGTAAACCGTTTCTGCACCCTCTCTAAAGCTTCCACATCCTTCTGGTAGTGTTGTGACCAGAACTGTACACAATACTCCAAGTATAGCCTAATTAAAGTTTATTATAGCTGCAAAGTGACTTGCAAATTTTTATATTCTGTGCTTTGACAAACGAAGGCAAGCATTCCATATGTCTTCTTGTCCATTTTATCTACTGATGTTGTCATTTTCCAGGAACTGTGTACCTGTACGCCTACATCCCTCTGTACATTGATGTTACAAAGGGTTCTTCCATTTACTGTATTCTTCCTTCCTGCCTTAGATATCCCAAAGTGCACCACCTCGCATTTGTCTGGATTTTATTCCATCTGCCATTTCTCTGCCCAAGTCTCCAGCCTATCTATATCCTGCTGTATCTTCTGGCAATCCTCATCACTATCTGCAGCTCCTGCAATCCTTGTGTTATCCTTAAACTAGCTAATCAGGCCATCTACATACTCCCCCAAATCACTTATACAACAATGGTTCTGGCACGGATCCCTATGGAACACCACTGGTCACATATTTCCAGTCAGATAAATACACTTCCACCTCTATTCTGTTTTCTGTAACTCAGCCAATTCTGTGTCTGTCTTACCAGCACTCCACGGTTCCCGTGTGACTTCACATTTTGCCACGAGAGACCTTATCAAAGGCCTTACTAAAGTCCATATGGAGAACATCTAATGCCCTGCTGATTTCCTCAAACATCTCACCCCCCCAACCCCCACCCGGCCCAAGAGCAGTCAATTTTTGCACTCACACAAGGATTAGCCACCTGGAATTGGAAATCGTACCAAATACTTTGGAGCCAGTGAAATCTCAGTGATACTCAGCACAGCACAATGCAGACATCTCAAGGGATCGCCTGCTTTTTTCCCCCACTGCAACCCCTAGCTCAGATAACACCTTTCCTTTTCACAGAGAATGCTGTCAACTTTGGACACGTATGTGGTCAGAGAGCTTTGATAAAATCCAAAGCATAAACAGTCAACACTTTTTTCCAGACATCAAATGTCTTAGAATATAATTTCATAAAACTGACAGTTTTCCCTAAAGTCACACCAGTTGACATTTTGAAGTAATTGGAAATGTTATGGATTTAAAAACAGACCAGTTTCTTTTACCTTGCCAGGACATTCACAGTTTCAGTAAATACTCATCAGTACAGCAGGTAGTGATCCTGATGTGCTTGTCAATTCACACTAGCCTTCAATCCTCTCTCTTAGTTTTTATGAAGCATTAAGTCAGAGCATTGGAATTCCAGTATGTTTCAATAATCCGGTTACGGGGCTCATTGCTTATATCAACTTTCTTCCTCCACACTTCATTGAGATTAACATCAGTGTGGTTTGAAGCTACCCTCTTGGACCAGAGGCACAAGTCAACTTATTTGCAATGTACTTTCACAAGGATGAATGAGGTTTGGTTAATGGGCATGAAATGATAAATGGTGAGGATTAATTTTCTTTGGGCGGTAGTGGCTTACTGATTGTCACTGGACTAATAATTCAAAAACCCAGGTTAATGTCCTAGCACATGGTTTAAATCCCAACTCAATAGCTGGTGAGACCTGAATTCAATTTATAAATCTGAAATTGAAAGTTATTCAAATGGTGACCATGAAGCCATTCTTAATCAACAAAGTTCAGAAATTCCTTTTAGGGAAGGGAAGTCTGCGACTAAAACAGAAAATATTGGACAAACTCAGCTGCTCTGGCAGCTTATAGAGAGAAAAAAAATAGAGTTAATATTTCAAGAAAGTCTGCCATCCTCATCTGGTCTAGCCTACATCAGACTCCACAGCAATGTGGTTAACTCTGAAATGGGCTAGCAAGATATTCAGTTGTATCTGACAGCTACAAAGTCTGATAAAAAGAATGAAACCAGATGGACGACTCAGTATCAATTAAGGCACTGGACATGACAACAGCAATATAGCCTTGTTGACCCTGCAAATACCTTCTTGCTAACATTTAGAGACTACTGTCAAAATTAGAAGAACAATATTAAAACAAGTGAAGCAAAAGCCCAAGACAATCATTCTCTTGGAATCATATCTGCACACAATGTTGCAGACAGCACAATCTCCATGCCTGGAAATGTCCTTCCCACTGATGGGAGATGCTCACTGGAGGTAGTAGAATCATTGTGTACAATTGGGTGTAAGGCTTCAATGCCATGAACTCTCATGGAATCACATCAGGAATAGGTAAAGGAACCTCCTGATTGTCACTTATTGAACATCTACTGATGAATCCTCCATGTGGAACATCACCTGGAGAACACACTGAGGGTGGCAAGGGCATAGAAAGTAATCTGAAGTGGCAGCCTTCAAGATCCAGTACCATAAGTGACTCAGTAGCACCATAACTGATTGAGTTTGCTGAATCCTAAAGAATGAAGTGCTAGATTGGGTCTGTGGCAGGTGGTAAGGAAGTCAACAAACTGGAAGATGTACGTTGTCAACGAATCTACTCGTTGCAGGTGAATCTGTCCAGTATCAGTAGGAGGAACCACTGCAGAGTATTTTTCAAGCACCACACTTTTTAACTATATGTCCCTTCTTGTTCTATAACAACATCATGATGCTAAATAGGATAGATTTCAAATCGATCTAGCAACTCAAACTGAGCCTCCATGAGTTGCTGTGCATCACCAGTAGCAGCAGAATTGTATTCAACCATTATCTATAGCCTTATGCCAGGCATATCCCTCTCTGCATCATACAACAAAGTAAGGGATGAACCCTTGATCAAACAAGAGTGCAGAAGGATGTTCCTGGACTTGTCAACACAGGACTATTTACATGGCAAGCAACACAAGCAGCATGCAATAAACAGAGCTAAAAGGTTCCCACACCAAGTGCATGAAATTTAAGTTCTGCAGTTCTGCCACATCAGGTCATGAATGGTGATAGACAACTATGCAAGTCAATGGAGGATTAGGCCCTACAAATATCTTTATTCTCAATGATGGGGAAGCTCAGCATTTCACTGGAAAAAAATAAGGCTGACAAACTTTAGCAAGTACCACCGATTGGACTATCCACCTCAGCTTCCTCCAGTTCTAGCATCACAGATACAGTCTTCACTGAAGTTGATTCACTCTCTGTGATTGAAATGGTGATGCTGGAAAAACATAGCAGGTCAGGTAGCATCCAAGGAGCAGGAGAATCGACATTTCAGCATAAACCCTTCATCAGGAAGGGACGTATGCCCGCCACAGCATCTGCGGTCCTCACTTTCTACTCACTCTCTATGCTTTTAAGAAATTGCATATGTTATGCCACTGGTTTTGCAAAGATTATGTCTCTTAGCAACATTACTGAAGCTGTGTGTTTGACTGAGTGTGGCACCAAGGAGTCCTAGCAATATTGGAATCAATGGGAATTGAGGGAAACTTGATTGGAATTGCTCCCAACATAAAGAATGATGGTTGTGGCTGCTCAAGGTCAACCATATCAGTCCCAGGGCATCACTGCAGGAGTTCCTCAGGATAGTGTGTTTGGACCAACCATCTTCAGTTACTTCATCAATGACCTTATCTCCATCTTAACATCAGAAGTGGGGATATTTGCTGATGATTACTCAATGTTCAGCACCATTTGCCTCTCCTCAGATACTGAAGTAACTAGTGTCGATACGCAGAAAGCCATGGGGAACATTTGGGCTTGGACTGACAAGTGGCAATTAACATTTGCACCACAGGAATACCAGGCAATGACATACTCTAATAAAATAGAATGCAAATGTTAACCCTTAACATTTAATGGCATTACCATCATTAAACACCACTATCAAATCTGGAGGTATCATTGACCAAAAACTGAACACATCCAGCCCTATAAATAATAAAGGCTAAATAACGTGGATGCTGAAAATCTGTAACAAACTGAAGAGTCAAATCATACTCGAAGCATTATCTCTGCTTTTTTCTCCACTGAAGCTGCTAGACCTACCGAATTTCTTCAAAAATCTCTGTACTTGTTTCAACCATGTAAATAAATTGGCTACAAGAGCAGGTCGGAGGTTGGAAACTCTGCGGTGAGTAACACACCTGCATTCTCATCAGGAGTGGTGGAATATTCTCCACTTGGCTAGATGAGTGCAGCTCCAACAACACTTGAAAAGTTTGACATCATCCAGTATATCTGACAGCAAACTTGATTGGCACCTGATACACTGCCTCAACTTTCACTCTCTCTACCAGATACATGAGAATACCACACTTTCCCACGAAGTCACACATCACCCTGACTTGGAAATATATTACCCTTCCTTTATTATCAAAATCCTGTAACTCCCTCACTAAGGGCATTGTGGATATACCGACACCAAATGGACTGCAGCGATTCCAGAAGGCAGTTCATCAACAATTTCTCAAGGGCAATTAGGTATAAGCAATAAATTCTGGCCCTGCCAATGACACCCACATTCCATTAACAATTTTTAAAAACTCCTCAATGATGTCATTAAGCTTCAAGCTTACCTGATTCAAACCAACAAATCATTATCAATACCACATAAGCCTCCAACCTTTGTATCAAGGAATGTGTTTGCATGTGTGCTTACTTGAGAGAGAGAGGGAGTGTGTGTGTGTGTGTGTGTGTGATGGAGTGTAAGCCTGTGAGAGGTTGTGTGCATGGGTGTGTGGGTAGAGGGGTGTATGTGTTATGATACGGGGTAAAACCTCCTGCAAAATTTAAAACCAGCAGCACAAAAAAGAGTTATCCCATGCAGTAATCTGTAAAAGTTCAAGTGGCCAACAAATATTTGAAGTAAAAATTAACACTTCATTTTTTAAAGTATAACAAAGAATAATTAACTGACCACTATTTACAATTTCTTCCTCTAACCTATCATTTACCTGACCTTATATAATACTAGTCTGATAAAACTCACCAATTAAGATTTACAAAACCACCCTTCTTATCTCAAAACCAGGCAGCTTTCGTTCTTCTAGTCAGATCTTCCTATGTTTTCTTCTTCTTAGGAATTTCTGTGTCACAGGTTACTTTTAAGAGAGTGTTTTTCAGGCATTCTGTTTACATGCTGGGCTTGTCAGTTCTCCTCTCAACTGTTCAATTTTACCCCCGAAGCATCGGATTACGTCAATGGCTTTTAAGATTGACAATATACTACATTCAAACTGGATTGGAGTTTGATATTTTTTGGGGTATAATTTAAACTGATTGTCTTAATTCGAATTTCCTTTTGTCTTCAGGCAAATCGAGCTAATCGAGTTATTTGACCAAGTGTTATATTGTTGCCTTACTGAGAACACTTGGTGCTGTGTCTGGTAGTTCTGCTGCTTTTAACTGTCTTAAAGTACACCCACATCTTCATAACAGTATGAGAGAGAGAGGGCGTGTATTAGAAAGTCTGCGTGAGTGTGTGAGTATATAAGAGTGTGTGTGTATGTGTGCTTGTGTGTGTGTGCACGTGAGAGTGTATTGTGTAGTGGTGTCATCTATAGTGTAACATGAACCCAAGGTCCCGGTTGAGGCCATCCTCATGGGTACTGAACTTGGCTCTGCTCAACCACTCTGCATTGTTGCATATCCCAAAGTCCACCTTGGAGGATGGTCACCCGATGATCCAAGGCCACTGAAGTGTTCATGTCACACGAAAGGTGACCCCACTACACACACACACACACACACACACACTCTCTCTCTTGCTCTCTCTCTCTCTCTACCAAGCATGCACACACACAAAGGAATTGGGAATAAGAGATGTCATTTTTACATGAGGTACGGTGGGAGGTGGTGTAGGCTAGTTAGCTGTGGGAGTTGGTGGGTTTGTAGTAGATGTTTGTGGTTAGTCGGTCGCTAGAGACGATGATGGAGAGGTCCAGAAAGGGGAGGGTGGTGTCTGAGTTGGTCCAGGTGAATTTGAAGTCGAGGTGGAAGGTGTTGGTAAAGTTGATGAACTGTTCGACCTCCTCATGGGAGTACGAGACAACGTCGAAAAATTCATCGATGTAGCAGAGGAACAGGTAAGGGGTACTGCCGATGTTACTGCAGAAGATTGACCGTTTCATGTATCCGACAAACAGGCAGGTGGGTGTCTATAGCTACTTCTTTGATTTGGAGGGATTGGGAGGATTGGAAGGAGAAGCTGTTGAGGGTGAGGACCAATTCAGCCAGGTGGATGAGGGTGTCGGTGGAAAGGTACTGGTTGAGACGGCATGAGAGGAAGAAACGGAAGGCTTGGAGTCCTTCGTTGTGGCTGATCGATGTGTATAGGGACTGGATGTCCACGGTGAAGATGTGGTGTTGAGGGCCGGGGAAAACGGAAATCTTAGAGGTAGTGAAGTGAAAGGCATGGGTGGTGTCACAAACATAGGTGGGGAATTCTTGGAGTAAGGGGAACAGGATAGTGTCGAGGTAGGAAGAGATGAGTGCGGTGGAACAGGCGCAGGCTGAGACAATTGGTCAACCTGAGACAACTGGTCAGGTTTGTGAATCTTCGGGAACAGGTAGAATCAGGCGGTGTGGGGTTCACAGACAATGAGGTTTGAGGCTGTGGATGGGAGATCCCCAGAGATGATGAGGTTGTGGATGGTCTGGGAGATGATGGTTTGGTGATGGGAGGTGAGGTCGCGATCAAGGGGTCAGTAGGAGGAGGTGTCTGCGAGTTGGTGCCTGGCTTCAGCAGTGTAGAGGTCGGTGTGTCACACTACTACTGCGCCCCCCTCCCCCTTGTCTCCGGGTTTGATGGTGAGGTTGGGGTTGGAGCAGAGGGAGTGGAGGGCTGCGGGTTGTGAGAGCGGGAGGTTGGAGTGGGTGAGAGGGGTGGAAGAGTGGACAGGTTGATGTCATATTTCCCTTATCAAGGAGTGTCCTTCTCTGCACTTACCCCAAACCGTCTCACTGCTTTACATTGCTCCACCTTCTACTGTTCTACAGAGTTTCTCACTAATGACTCTCATTAGTCACATCATTGCAATAAAAAAAACTCTTCTTTCTGAACTGATAGTCAGTAAACGACTGCAGCTTCCTCCTCAGCCCTTCAGAGGAAAGGCTTTCCAAATAAACAGCTTCTATGAACAGAAATATGACAAGGAAATAAGGAAACAGACGCCATTAACACCAGTGGGAACCGTATCACTGAGAATAAACAAACACCTGTTACGATTTAAATACACATTCTGGTTTCATGAATGTCTGCCTGTAAATTTTGATCATTGAAAAGCTAATAACAAAATTCATTACATTAAGCAAGTAAAGATTTTAGATTGATTCTTTCAAAAGCAATGAATACAGACCCTTTCTGTGTCATGTGTGTACATGTTCCAGAAATCAGTGCTTTTGTGCAAAGTACTTTTGTTAAATATCCACCCTCTCTAACTTTGTAAAGCCATAATCTGCCTACCCAATAACTCTACACTCCTAGATGCCTGAGCTCTATTTTAAGCTCGTTGTTTGTCATATTTTACATGCTAGAAGAAAATGAGGACTGCAGATGCTGGAGATCAGAGCTTAAAAATGTGTTGTTGGAAAAGCGCAGCTCTATATTTTGCACACTGAGCTGCTTATATTTAAATAAAGTTTGATGCACTGGTAGCCTGGACATGTGCCAATAATTCACTGAATTATGAGAATTCAACACAAATATAGTGCAGTCTCCCTGTGTTGGTTTTAGAACTATAACAGTCCAAACAAACTGAAACCGTGAACTCTGTACTGTGGGAGATGCAATGATCAGGCTGGCTAGCATATGGTCATAGAGGAACTGTTTGTCGTTCAGTCACAAACTCAAAAACACATCTTGCCAGGTTTGTGTGTACAGTTATAATATTGCCCATGTTTAGTTGTGAAATGGATCAATCCCATTTGTACACTGTCTATTTTTAAAATATATCAATGGAAAATTGGACTTTGCCCATCTGTTTTTCAATTGGAATCACTGGCCAGGTACTCTGTCAAAGTTGTAGAGGTAAAAACAATGACTGCAGATGCTGGAAACCAGATTCTGGATCAGTGGTGCTAGAAGAGCACAGCAGTTCAGGCAGCATCCAACGAGCAGCGAAATCGACGTTTCGGGCAAAAGCCCTTCATCAGGAATAAAAGGCTGATGAAGGGCTTTTGCCCGAAACGTCGATTTTGCTGCTCGTTGGATGCTGCCTGAACTGCTGTGCTCTTCCAGCACCACTGATCCAGACTCTGTCAAAGTTGTCCAGTTTATATCCTGCTGTGTCGTGACAGGAACTTTTCCTGGTGCAGGTACTGCTGGTAATTATTTAATCAGTGATGGTCAGTGACATGGAACATAGAGAACATCGACAAATGTCCAAATCCAGTGGATTATGGGTAGAAAAATAGAAAAGAAAGAAGGCAGAAAAAAAGAGATAGGGAAAAGCAGACAGGCGAAAGAGCAGAATATGGAGCCACTTTACCATTTATGCAGCCATGTGATATAAACCGAATGTTAGTTTGTGCCACAAGGTAAACTCACACCTGGAAATCTCAACTCAAATTTATTTGATCTGGGAACTGTTATAGACCAGGCCAGACCCCCTTGAAACATTTCAAGAAAGTAGCCCAGACTCTAACTTTGCTAGCTGTTTTAAATAGGTGTAACGCGGATATTCCAGGAGGGATGCAGTTGGTCAAACCACAGTTTTAAACAAAATTACTAAATGAAACAAATAAAAGAGAATACTGAATGACTTAACCTATCTGAAAACCCAACATATCATCCCAACTTAATGATGCTGTTTCAAATACTTACACAGGGTCTTACAGGACAGATGTTAGAAAGAGAGTACCAGCATGGACCTGCTTCTTTGGGTCCAGCAGCTTCAAACCTCTGCTGTGCTCAAACCAACTAGGAGTAAGTGATGACTGCAGATACTGGTGATCAGAGTCAAAGTGTGATGCTGGAAAAGCACAGCAGGTCAGGCAGCATCCAAGCAGCAGAAGAATCAACTTTTTGAAGAGCTTTCAGAAGAATCCATTCCTGATGAAGAGCTTATGCTGGAAACGTTGATTCTTCTGCTCCTTGGTTGCTGCCGGACCTGCTGTGCATTTCCAGCACCACATTTTCAACTCTGTGCTAAAACCAAACTAGAGAAAAACTGAGCTGGGGGAACTGGCCACTCCCTTTTCATTGTACATGTGTTTGTTTAAATTTAAACGCCTTTTGTCTGAGGCAATATTTGTTAGCTGTAATCAAATTGGCCCTAAAAGCCTTCAACTTAGACTTTTTGGAGTCTGTGTCTTTTACAAACTATATGAAAAAAAAATCCAGGGACAGCATAACCTTGTTAAAGGGGCAGCATTGTCACAGAACAACAAAGTGCTGCTGGAGGTAACAGTAACCAGGATGATCTCTCTGTTGGCTATGAATTTGGTGGTTGCTGGGAGAACACAATGACCTGAATTACTTGACAGATTTATCTGATTGAATTCACTGCAAAACAATCTGGGGGGAAAGAAATTGTTCAATATTCAAGACAAGTTAAATAAATGTGACCTTTAAACAAGGGAATGCAATAAGGGTACATATGCTATACATCAGTCGCTTTCAACATCAACTATGATAATCAGACCATAATAATGGTGTAGAAACCATTGGTACAATGGGCACTTTCATGCTCCATCAATAGAAGATTATTCTACAGTTTCTATGCTTGTTGCTGAGAACAATTACAGCGTAGTTCCAAGTATTACAGAGTTAAATGATAATATCTAACCTCAACCTCTTTGAAATACTCAGTTTCGATCATCGTATGCAACATGGTACGTCAACGAGATTAGGACATGGAGTTGGACAAACAGGAGGAACATTAGTTTGAATCCTGGCCCCTGCTTCTTATTGGAAGAAATAATACTGAATTCCTTCAATTGATCGTTTTCATATAACCTCTTTGGGCATTTATGCGTAAGTCACAAAATCACAGAAATCTTACAATGCAGAGGGAGGCCATTTGGCTTATTAGCTCTAGCCCTGTTCTCTGAACGAATATCCTGACATCGAGCCATTTCCCTTGTCCTTTCTCCATATCTCTGAATATGGCTTCTATTTAATAATAAATTAATGCCTCAGTTGAACCTACTTCTGGGCATGGCACTCCGGACCCTAACTGCTCACTGTGAAAAAAAGTTCTCATATTTACATCTTTTACCAATTATCTAATATCTGAGCCTTTTCGTTCTCAATAACTTTATAACTAGGAACACTTTCTCCCTTTGTACTCTGCCCAGCTCTCTCATCTTATTGAAAGCTTTTATTAAATCTCCTTTTAACCTTCTCCTCTCAAAGGAAAACAGTCTTAACTTATTTAATTTATCCTCATAGGTGAAGCTTCTCATCCATAGAATCAGCTATGACTCTGGAATCAAGCCCCACTGCATCACATGTTTTAAAGAAAGTGTAAATGTCAAACTTTATCACCTAGTTATTCAAATTGTTTCTCTCTGTCATTGCTTTCCAGATCAAAAGAAGCTTTCACCAGTTTTGTCAGTAAACTCTAACTCATTTTTTAGAAACAAAGTAATGCTTGAAACAAAATCTTGAAAGAACTGCAGATGCCAGGAATCAGAAACAAAAATGGAAATTATGGAAAAAGCTCAGCAGATGTGGCAGCATGTGTGGAGAGAAATCAGAGTAAATGTTTCGGGTCCAGTGACCCTTTTAGGAAGGATCACTGGACCCAAAACATTAACTTTAATTTATGCTTTAAATACATGGCTACACCAGTTATCAACCAAGCTACTATACAAGAATAAACTATATCCCCTTAATTCCAAACATACGCGCATTCATACATGGACAGGTTGAGAAAACTCACCTCTGCGCAGTATAATGGATACAGAAATATAGGCAAAGAGAAGAAAAACATTAAGAAACACATGAACAGGTCAAGGGTTCAGCTGTAGAAAATAGAATGTGTTTATTCTCAAAATTCCTTTGATAAACTGTCAACAAGATCTGCTTGTTGTTGGTCACAGAATAGTTTAAGACCCTCAGTTGAGGTGGAGGATCAGTTAGACCTAGGTCCTGGATTGAGCTAATATTTTGTTATTTAGAGTCTACGAGGAGATCTAAGACATTGATTTCTAGAATTTTCTCAAGTATCCAGAAAATATTTCACTAAGATATTTCTTTAGCTTGTTTTCTTTAAAGATTATTTTTACTCACTGATGTTCCTTCTGCCAAAAATGTGTTGCCTTACAGTTATAGAGTCAGAGAGATGTACAGCATGGAAACAGACCCTTCAGTCCAACTCATCCATGCTGATCAGGTATTCCAACCCAATCTAGTCCCACCTGCCAGCACCTGGCCCATATTCCTGCAAACCCTTCCTATTCATATACCAATCAGGTGCCTTTTAAATGTTGCAATTGTACTAGTCTCCACTACTTCATCTGGCAGCTCATTCCATATACGTACCACCCTCTGAGTGAAAAAGTTGCCCCTTAGGTCTCTTTTATTTCTTTCCCCTCTCACCCTAAACCTATACCCTCTAGCTCTGGACTCCCCAACTCCGGGGAAAAGACTTTGTATATTTAACCTATCTGCGCCCTTCATGATTTTGTAAAGATCATGATTATATGACCTCTATAAGGTCACCCCTCAGCCTCCGATGCACCAGGGAAAATAGCCCTAGCCTATTCAATCTTTCCCTATAACTCAAATCCTCCAACCCTGGCAACATCCTTGTAAATCTTTTCTGAACTCTTTCACGTTTCACAACATCTTTCCAACAGGAAGGAGACCAGAATTGCACACAAAATTCTAACAGTGGCTTAACCAATGCCCTGTACAGCCACAACATGAACTCCCAACTCCTGTACTCAATACTTTGACCAATAAAGGAAAGCATACCAACTGCCTTCTACACTATCCTATCTATCTGCGACTCCACTTCCAAGGAGTTATGACCCTGCACTGCAAGGTTTCTTTGTTCAGCAACACTCCCGAGGACTTTACCATTAAGTGTATAAGTCCTGCTAAGATTTGCTTTCCCAAAATGCAGCACCTCACATTTATCTGAATTAAACTCCATCTGCCACTTCTCAGCCCATTGGCCCATCTGGTCAAGATCCTGTTGTAACCTGAGGTAACCCTCTTCGCTGTCCACTACACCTCCAATTTTGGTGTCATCAGCAAACTTGCTAACTATACCTCTTATGCTCACATCCAAATCATTTATATAAATGATGAAAGGTAGTGGACCCAGCACTGATCCTTGTGGTCATTGGCCTCCAATCTGAAAAACAACCCTCCACCACCACCGTCTGTCTTCTACCTTTGAGCCAGTTCTGTATCTAAATGGCGTCTCCGCACTGAACTTTATTTGCCCCCATCTGTCCAATCCACTATCTTATCTATCTCTTACTGCAGTTTTCTATTGTCCTCCTTACAATTTACAATGCTTCCAGGTGTTGCATTATCCAAAAAATCTGATTTTTTTCCCTGCACACTAAGATCTACATCACATATATGTATTAGGAAAAGCAAGGGCCTGAAATCCAAACCCTGAGGAACTCGACTAATAACTGTACTCCAGTGCAAATAATCACATTAACCATTATTCTTTGTTTCCTATTCTTCAGGCAATTGTCATTCAGCTAAGTATCCATTTAGCCTTTTCAAGAGTCTATTGTCTATGTTCAATACCTTTTGGAAGTTCATGTTCATATCAACAGTCTTTCCATCATCAACTGTCTCTGTTACCTTTTCAAAAAACTTCAGCAAAATAAGCATGACTTTCCTGTAAGAGATCGGTAGATCTTAATTAATCCACATTTTAACAAGTAACTCTTAATTCTATCCTGAATAATTCTTTCTAGGTGTTGCTCCCCCACTGAAGTTAAACTGACTGGGCTGTAATTGTTGGTCTTGTCCTTACAATGTTTTTGAACAATGTGATAATGTCAGCAATTCTTCAGCTAGGTCTACATGAAGACTGTATCTAGTGCCTCTGTAATTTTTATTCTCACTTTCTTCAATATCCTTGAATGCATCTTATCTGGTCCCAGTGCCTTATTAATTTTAAATACTTACATTCTATCCAATATCACTTCTTTGCCAATTTTACATCCTTGTAGTGACTGAGTTCCCTTTGGTTTCACCATGGCCAAGGTAGCATCAAATTTCTTGGTATAAATTCTGTATCTTACAATCTTATACTCCACAACCACCTGATGAAGGAGTAGCGCTTTGAAAGCTAGGGCTTCCAATTAAACCTGTTGGACTATAACTTGGAGCTGTGTGATTCTTAACTTGGTAAAAACTTGGCAAAGTATTCATTTAATACATTAGCAATACTCCCTGACCATGTGTAAACCTCTCCCTGGTCTCTATTTGACCCTGATCCTTCTTTTATCATCTTTTGTACTGTTTATGTACTTTTGTATTCCCTTTTATGTCAGCTGCTAGTCTTTTTTTCATTTTCCCTTTTTGCTGCTCTTATTTGTTTTTTAACCTCTCTTAGGAACTTATTATTCAGCTGGTTTTCCACTGTATTTTCTACCTGGCAGCAATTCTAAGCACACTTCTTTCTTAACCATTACCTTATTTTTCAGCCTTGGAGCCCTCAACTTGTTTGTCCTTCCTTTCCCTTTTAAGAGACTATACCTCTGTCTGGCCTGAAGTATCTAATTTTTGAAGGTAGCCCATTGTTCAACAACAGTTCTTTCCATCAACCTTTGGTTCCAGATTACTGCCCCATCTCCATTCTTGCTCCACTGAAGTTAACTCTTTGCCAGTTAATTGCTCTTACTCTGGTTTTTCCTATGTCCTTCCCACTGTCATCCCAAATCTTATGATGCAATGATCACTGTCCCCTAAAAGTTTCCCCACTGATGCTGCTCCAATTGGCCCATTCCCAAAAAGGGGTCAAGCAGTGTCTCTTTTTTCATTGGTTTGGACACAACTATTGGAGAATATTCTCCTGAACACAATCTAGTATTGCTTGCCCGTCACAGCTCTTTACACTACCTCATCCCAGTCTATACGCATGTAATTAAAGCTCCCAGTTATAAGTGTAATATTACTTAAATACACTAATGCTTACATCTCATGGAGTTCCCTTACATCCATGATTGAATGGCAGAGTGGACTCGATGGGCCGAATGGCCTTACTTCCACTCCTATGTCTTATGGTCTCATCCTTCCCACTAGTCGATGGACTGTAGACTAGACTGAGCAATAGCTTCTTCTAATTCTTTAGTTCTAATCAAATCAACTCAATCCTTGAACCCACTGGGACATCCTCCTTCTGAAGTAATACATTGAACTCCTTAGCAAGTACTGCCACCCCTCTTTCTTTTCTTTCCTTCCTTACTTGCTGAACACCATGTAATATTTAACACCTAGTTCTGCCTTTCCTTGAGCCACATCTTTATAGATGTAACATCAAAATCCCATGCAGTAATCTTTATCTGTAACATAGCAATTTTAATGTCTGTACTTTATGCACCCATACACATGTAGTGTAACCCTGATTCAAACATTTCTTTTTTCTTTCTGTAGCTTCACCTATTAATGTACAATCGTCTAATTTATGGACAGGATCAGACTCATCCCAGTGAAATGACTTGCCAACACACACTGTTGTAAGGGCATATGTGAAGAATAGCCATGTCGATAGACAATTAAGAGTGGAACATTATCCTCAGCAATACTCACCACCTTGAACAAAAAATAGAGATTACAATTAAAGGAGAAAAATATCTGGGTTTCAGACATGGTGAAATAAAATACCAAGACTAATTACTGACACAGTGCATCCACTGATACAAAGATAACTGTGTAAATACAACTTGACAGCTGCACACTGGATTATCATTCCTACAACCATCTCTAGATTTATTCTCAAGACCATACCTACTGGAATACCAATCAGCAGTCACTGAGGTAACCGTCTATCTACACAGTCCAAGCTTGTAGTTTGTTTTCTGTGGGAGTGTTGTGGAGAGAAGTCCATTAAGATTAATATTGATGTCCATACTTTCAAAGATTGGGGTCAGATTAGAAAAGTATATTTACCACAGCTTACGTTACCCAGGCAACACTATCCAAACAGGTTCACAGATTGCAATCAGTGTGCAGGTATTCTCTCTACTGTGGATTTATAGACGCATAAATAAAATAATTAAATACTAACCCTGTCACATTTTTCTCCCAGGTTGGAACAAATGTCTGTCCTAAGTGATTTAATGAGTTGGGTGGGAGTGGTATTTTGGATTGTTTGTAATTAAGGTCAACAATCAGTGATCCTGACTAGCAAATGGAACAACCTCCTGCTACTCTGATCCTGATCAGAATCCTACTGGTGACTGGTGTATCTGATGATGTACCATTCACTATTACTACTGTAATTTAATTGATACTGAACACATCATCACCCTCTGTGTCGATGGATGTGCAGTCTAGTACGCTATAGAAAGTGACAGATGTAAACAGCTGGACACCTAAAGCTGCCATGGTCTGTAGCCACACGGCATGTGTAATATTTATGCTACTCACACTAACCCAAGCTGCAGTTCACAATTACTGCTGTGCAGACTTGCCAACAAGGAAAATGTGTTTCTGTTGGACTTTGTAAAAAATGGTGGCTCAGTGGTTAGTACTGCTGCCTCACAGTGCCAGGGACCCAGGTTCAATTCTAGCTTTGGACGACTGTCTGTGTGGAGTTTGCACATTCTCCCCGTGTCTGCCAGGGTTTGCTCTGGTTTCCTTCCACAGTCCAAAGATGTGCGGGTCAGGTGAAGTGGCCATTCTAAATTGCCCATAGTGTTTGGTGCACTAGTCACAGGGAAATGGGTCTGGGTGGGTTACTCTTCAGAGGTTCGGTGTGGATTTGTTGGGCTGAAGGGCCTTTTTATCACACTGTAGGGAATTTAATCTAATGTACTGTCATTTTCCCTTGCACTGCTGCTTTGGTTTTACAATCTGCATCACTTTGTAAATAAGGAATCAAAGCAAACAGTAACATCTTTATCTGAAGCAGATGCTTCTAACACTGGGTCAGATTAAGAAAAATAAGTCTGGCTTCATGTTCCTCCTCTCAGTTCAGAGACCGTAGCTGGAAAGTGAACGTGTGTGAACAGTGGGTGAGGAGAGGATTAGGATTAGTTGTGATGACTTCCAGGATAAATAACTTGATAATACTCTGTATCTAGGCCTGCACATGAAGAGTGGTTGCACTACTGAAGAATTATAAAAAACTGACATTTGTGGAACCATACACAGGAATAGCAAATGTTATGAAGGGCAGAGGTAAGTGGGCAGAGGAATGAATATTGATGAGAAATAAATGTAAGCAGAATAAATGCATTAATGGTCTATAGCAGCAGGAGGCAACCATTCAGTCTTTTGAGCCTATTTTCACCATTCAATCAGATTATGGCTGATCTGCTTATTTTGCAGTGGTCTAGCAGATTAGGCTAACGGGGTATTTGCATTTATATAGCACCTCATCATGTCTCTCAGGATCATGGCTTCATATACAGAGTTAGTTTGGGGTATGGCATTTTTTTTTATTCACACAATGACAACATCCGATTTCCACAAAGCATCATTCTTCAGTTATCATGAGATATTTAACTCTACTGGAGTAAGTTAAAATCACACAACACCAGGTTATGGTTCAACAGGTTTATTTGGAAGCACTGTGCTCTGAAAGCTAGTTCTTCCAAATAAACCTGTTGAATTATAACCTGGTGTTGTGTGATTTTTAACTTTGTCCACCCCAGTCCAACACCGGCTCCTCCACATTTATTTGTGTAGGAAGAACTCTCTGTCCTTCAAATAATGTCATGGGAACTTTAATGTCATTGTGAACAGGCACCTGGAATGACACCTAATCCAAAATGTGCTAGATTGGACAGTTAAAAAATTTAACCAAAGTTAGGGTACTCCAGCAAAATGTGCTTCTCAATCAGAAACTTAGAAACTTTTAGACTTTAGTGAGTTGACTTAGGAGAAAGAAAAGTGAACCAACATCCCCACTACTGACACTGCCCTTCCTACTAACAAGCACAAGTGTCTTAGCATAATGTGAGCATGGGTGGAATCAACTTCATAGCTGAATGGTTTTCCTGAGTTGACAGAAGAGATCAGTATTGGCTGTGGATGTTTTGTCTGAGTCTCAGTTATACACTTATGTTGAATTTTGGGATGTCCTTTAACTGCCCAATTTGTACTCTGATTTGCTAAATGCAGCTTGTAAAATTCTAGGTAGCACCACTCTTTGTCAGTAATCATTCAAATTTATGGTAGAGGTTTTCCTGCAAACACTGTTGCATTCCCTCGCTAACACTGTTCTAACTTTAAAAATACACAGCTGAAACCTCTGCTCTTTTGGCTAAGCCTAAGTTACACCAAGATTTTGAAGGGATTCCCACAGCATGGCTCAGCAAGTTTGCTTTCTGTATGATTAGATTAGATTCCCTACAGTGTGGAAATAGGCCCTTCAGCCCAACAAGTCCACACGGATCCTCTGAAGAGTAACCCACCCAAACCCATTTCCCTCTGTCTAATGCACCTAACACTATGGGCAATTTAGCATGGCCAATTCACCTGACCTGCACATCATTGGACTGTGGGAGTAAACTGGAGCACCCGGAGGAAACCCACGCAGATACAGGGGGAATGTGCAAACTCCACACAGGCAGTCGCCTGAGGCTGGCATCGAACCTGGGGACCTGGTGCTGTGAGGCAGCACTGCTAACCACTGGGCCACCGTGCCGACCCATTGTATGTTACCAAAATCACCTCATTAACCAGCTACACTGCCTGTATGGCACTCTCACATCTGATTCAAGCCTCTCCTGCCAAACAACTCACCTATAATCCCAAACATCACTGGCATCCCATGCACCTACACCAGGCCAAACACTGTCAGTCCACAGCTGCACAGTTCAACTCCTCACATTTAGTCTGTACATGGCAGACAAGGGGGAAATTTGCATCCTGGTCTGTGGACAGGGAACTGAGTATTCTGTTGGATAGGCTGACGCAGTGATGGGTCTGGCGACAGCAACAAGGGTGGTCTGGGCATTATATTTTCCTTTTGTTTTATTAATTTCTGCTCTTGTTTTTAATTCTAACTATTGTATTCTAAGATGGCACCCGGAGAGTGGTGACTCTGTACACTTTTGACTGTACTCTTGAACTTGGCTACACATGACAGTAAAACCTAACCTAATCTAATCTCCAAGACTGGCAGCTGAGGCCCTGACACCAGACCATGCTAGCCTAGACCAAGGTTGCAATGTGGATTAAAGCAGTCTCAAAGTCTGCCCAGTACTGTAGAAGGTCAATACAACTCTCCATTCTGCCAGTGTAAATGCCACCATATTTTCACTGACACTTCACCCTGACTCTATTTTTGCAATTGTACCCATCTCTAGCCTCTACCCCACTCAATATTGCTGAATACATTTCACCTTACCTGTTGTCACCCATCACAACCTCTGCCCATGCAATCTGCATTGCCAAATCACTCACTCGGGTCACTTCCCCAAACTGCACAATAGTATTAGCTGTACCACCACTTTCTTCTCCCTGAATATCTACATCTTACTTACTCCAAAAATAAAATGCCTCATCACAGGGCAGAAGGAGTCAAAAAACAGGTGGGGTCTGCCAAACACTCAGCTCCCACCCCATACATGGCTGACCCTGGCTGCCCTGAGAGGCTGATTGACTAAAACCAAGACCCTGGACTCATTTCAGAAGCTTTCCTAGCCTTACTGCGCTGGGACCCCCTGTCAGAAGGCAATCCCCCTTATCTTGACTGAGACTTTCTGACAACCATGACAGGATTGTTCCTCTGTGTCTGCACTAATCAGCAAGGTAAGGAGGAGCTGGTGTTGGAGTGGGCTGTACAAAGTTGAAAATCACACAACACCAGGTTATAGTCCAACAGGTTTATTTGGGAGCCTTATCTTTCGGAGCGCTGGTCCACAACCACCTCATGAAGGAGCAGCACTCCGAAAACTAGTGCTTCCAAATAAACCTGTTAGACTATAACATGGTGTTGTGTGATTTTTAACTAATGAGCAAGGCAAGACAACATAAGAGAGCGATACTATGAGCAGCCAGGTTGGCTCAGAGTGAGTTTGCACTAAGACAGCAACCAAACAAACTGGAGGTGGAGCCGAGTCGAGTCCATTGTTTGGGTGTGTCCCCCTAAGCACACAGTTTCTTGCAGCTGCATTATAATGGTAGTTGCCAGTACAACCTAAGGCCTAAGGTGCAGCAATAAAACAAGAAGCAGCAGCATAATAATCTTAACGGCTGGTACGTGTCCTTAGATGTGGGGTGTGAGTGGTCGGTCCCATGGAGAGTGCCCTGAGATGTTGTCCAACGCGAAGGTGCTTCGGAGCACGTGGTGAGCTGAAGAGGCCAAATTGCTCTGTCTTCCATGTCAGATTTTCCTGATGTTGATGTTGTTTGGCGAATTTGGTAGGAAAGAAAGCTGAATGTTAATGAGGCAAATCGAGCCGTCAACAGGGAATTAAATAATTTGAAATCATCAATTGGCAATTCTCACCGCTGTCTTGTGAAAAGCATACAAGATGGAGCAAGCTGTCTCAGTGTTGAGATGGGCCTCAGTGGGCATCTCATTGGATTCTGCCAGAAATCTCATAGCCTGTGTTGGTCAGACCCCTGTCAGATTCAGCTCATGGTATCCATCATTCAAAGATAAGAAGTGAAATGAATATTCTTTATTAATATACCATAAAGGGCCTAGTTAAGTCCACAAATGCAGGAACTTGTTGATAATTATTTGGTTAAAAATCACATAACACCAAATTATAGTCCAACAGGTTTACTTCGAAGCACTAGCTTTCGGAGCACTGTTCCTTTATCAGGCAGTTGTGGAGTATAAGATCGTAATACAGAATTTATAGTAAAAGTTTACAGTGTGATGCAACTAAAATTATATATTGAAAAAGACCTGGATTGTTTGTTAAATCTCATTTTTTAGAATGACCATGTTGGTTTCAGTTCTTTCATATATAAATCACAGAACCTTTTTTTAAAGTTACATTCTCAAGTGAACTCACACCTTCAATGCATTATCTGGGCCGACATGGCACCTATTGTGAAAGTTCATTTGAGAATGTAACTTTAAAAACGTTCTACAATTTACTTATGAAAGAACTGAAACCAACACGTTCATTCTAAAAGATGAGAGAATTAACGAACAATCCCGGTCTTTTTCAATACATAATTTCAGTTACATCACACTGTAAACTTTTGCTATAAATTCTGTGTCTTACGATCTTATTCTCCACAACCACCTGGTGAAGGAACAACACTCCAAAAGCTAGTGCTTCCAAATAAACCTGTTGGACTATGACCTGGTGTTGTGTGATTTTTTAAACTTTGTCCACCCCAGTCCAACACCGTCACTTCCACATCATAGTCAATATGGAAAGCTGAGGATCTCAGGAAGTTCCTGGAATCTCTTTTGGATCACTATGAAGCTGTGACCCCAGTCTAAATTTTACCCACTTTACTCCAGCAAGCGTGTTTTCTATTAAAGTCTTCCAACCATCTCATTAAAGCCAAAGACTTCGCTTCCTTTAGCTTTGATCATTTTTCCACATCTTCCGGAAGTCATGAGTCTCACTGAGATTCAGTTCCACAGATAACAAACATTAAAATTATTGGCAATTCTTCATGGGTGAGCCAGTACAGTTGAATACCAATTAACTGTCTAACCACAGATGACGTAACTGACCAGCCATGCCATAGACCTATGTGCACTCAAGCAGAAGGATGGGGTGAGTGCGTAGCTGCCAGTTAAGGTTTATCTTCCTGATCCAAGAGGATGCTCAGTTAATTCAGTATGGACCAGGCACCTCTGTGGTCCATATGGCTCAGCTGCTGATTTCCTCAGCCACTGATCTATGAAACAACATAAATCAGCATGTGGCTGGTGTGAGGCACTCTGGGTAACTCTGCCATCAGCACAACTTGTCCTGGTCACACCTAATTTACATAAAAATCCAATTAAAATGCTGCATTGAAAATTTAAAGAGCATGAGCATCAATTTAAATATATGATCTCTGTTTTAAATGCTTTGATGAGAAGTAAACTTTGGATAAACACAACCATAAAATGAAAACATCTTAAATCTCTGAACATTTTGTTAACTTCTGAAATTTGATTACTATCTCAGTTAATGATGGGTGGCTCAGTGGTTAGCACTGCTGCCTCACAGTGCCACAGACCTGGGTTCAATTCCAGTCTTGGGTAACTGTCTATGTGGAGTTTGCACATTCTCCCTATGTCTGTGTGGGTTTCCTCCCATAGTCCAAAGATGTGCAGGTCAGGTGAATCGTCCTTGCTAAATTTCCCACAGTGTTAGGGGAATGAGCTGGGTTGCTCTTTAGAGATCGGTATAGACTTGTTAGGCTGAAGGGTCTGTTTCCATACTGTGGGGAATCTAATTTAATCTCTTGGGAAATCCAGACCCTAATCTGCTCATGCTGTTGCTTCTGTCTATGCGGCATCTGCTTCTGTGAAAATGGGGCTACCTTTCCAACATTACAAAGGCAGCAAGCAATGAGTGCTCTTTCTCTCTTCACCTCTCTACCCAATACTGCATGTTGCTCGAGTTCCGGACCCTGTGCAGTCGCACCTTTAGCTGTCTGCTGACAGTGTAAGAAAGAGGAAAGTTTGTTCAGGATATCCCATCTCAATTCATTGCCAAGTTGCTTTCACAGCAACTAATATTTTTCTCTTGATTTTACAGCAGATTGAGTACTGCTAAATCAGTCACATTTATACCTTGAATGGTTAGATGGAACAAGAGTTTCACACTATTTGTTCCATACATTAATATGTCAAGTTCAAATTATTTATAGAATCAAACAGCATACACAGACCCTTCAGCCAACTATGTCTATGCTAACCAACAAGCACCAACCTATGTACTCTAATCCCATTTACCTACACTTGGTCCATAGCATGCTATGGCCTAGCAATTTAAGTACTCATCCAGATAACTCTTAAATATTGCGAGAGTACTTGAATCCACTACCCTCTCAGACAGCACGTTCCATATTTCTACCACCCTCTGGGATTTTTTTTCTCAGATCTCTTCTAAGCCACTTACTCCTCACTTTAAACTTATGTCCTATTGTCTTAGCCACATCTGCCACTGGGAATTTATCATAACATTTCCTACTTTACAATATTGGTAAGCACTACTTTCATCTCCACTTCTGTCCAGTTCCTGTAGCCACATTTTAGGATGGACAAGATGGTCCTTGAGAGAGTGCTGAGGAGATTTACCAGAATGCATTCAGGGAAGTGGGATTTTAGCTATGAGGTTATGATTAGATTCCCTACAGTGTGGAAACAGGCCCTTCAGCCCAACAAGTCCACAACAACCCTCTAAAGAGTAACCCACCCAGTCTTATTTCCCTCTGACTAATGTACCTCACACTATGGGCAATTTAGCATGACCAATTCACCTGATCTGCACATCTTTGGACTGTGGGAGGAAACCAGAGCACCTGGAGGAAACCCACGCAGACATGGGGAGAATGTGCAAACTCCACACAGACAGTCACCTGAGGCTGGAATCGAACCTGGACCCTGGTGCTGTGAGGCAGCAATGCTAACCACTGAGCCACCGTGCTGCTAGGGATGGCTAGGGATATTGAAGGATGCAAAAAAAGCGATTTATACATAGAGGCAGAGGACATGGCTAACGTGCTAAATGAATTTGAAGCTGTCTTTACCAAAGAGATAGTTGCTTTCCCATGGTGACACAGATTGGTTCAAGATTGATAAAGAGGAAGTGTTGGTCAGATTACTGATTCTTAAAATTGAACGGACATCAGTACTGGATGAGATGCATCCAAGGTTATTGAAGGAGGTGAGGGTGGACATTACAGGGGCATTGGCCACAATCTTTCAGTCTTCCCTCAACTTTGAGGAGGCCCAGAAGACCTGCAGAGTTGGAAACATTACGGCCTTATTTAAGTAAGGTTGTAAGGATAAGCCCAATTACAGACCAATAATTTAACTTCAGTCATGGGTAAGCTTCTAGAAACAAATTTTCGGAATAGAATTGGTAGTCTCTTGGAGAAAGGTTTGGATGAGCCAGCATAGATTCCTTAAAAGAAAATCATATTTGACCAATTTGCTGCAGTTTTTTGAATAGGTAACAGAAAGACTCAATGCAGTTAATGAGGTGCCTACGACTTTCATAAGACATTTAATAGAGCTTGAGGATAACTGTTTCACAAACATGGAGTAAGCTAAGGAGGCAGGTCTCCATGAATTAAGGCAGATGATACAGGGATTGAAAACATGTTATTGGCTTTATTCTACACCACACTTTTGTAACATAATACCTTATGATAGGTTTAAATACGGTAAATTCAAAAAGCAAAACTGTTCTCCATTAGTTGATGGTGCACGGGTGAAGGGACACAGCTTTAAAGTTTTGGCTTGGAAATGGAGGGAGGATGCGAGGAAGAATATTTTCAAGACAACAAGTGGTAATGATCTGGAACTCACTGCCTGCACGGGTGGTACAAACAGAGAAGATGTATAATTTCAACACAAAATTGGATGGGCACTTGAAGAGAATAAATTCATAAAGCTTTGGGAACAGATAAGGAAATGAGACTGACACTGAAATGCAATTCAATGCTGTACTTCCAAGAAGATACCTCATCACCCATACTGCCTTCTTTCCTTGCTGTCTCAGCATTTTCTGATGCACCCACTAAAAGAGTGAGAAAAATATATTTCTTCGCAGAAAGACCTTTAACACATTTTTGGATATCTCCAGGCCCTGGATTTATTTTTACTACGAAAGGGTTTATGTCCCTCACTTTTGGCATTGTTGACTAAATTTAAAATCACTTTGAATGTTCACTATCTAAAATAGACCTGGCTTCCCACGCCTGGTCTCAGCAATGTTTTCCATTGCCTCGCATAACCCACTTTAATTGGTACTCCAAGGGTCAGTTTATTTGTTGACAGTTTGATTGATTCAATGTTTGTTTAACCAAGACACCTGAATTGTCAAGCTGAAAATGAGACATTCCCACCTCTCCTCCCTACGCTGATCAGACAACATGAGTGACAGAGAGCAACCTAATTCCCCTGGTGTCACTTCTATTCATTGCAATGAGGGCCAGCCTGGCAACCAATCTGAAGGTGGCAAAGCTCAGGAATGTATATTACTATTTTGGGTAGTCAGACAGAGGTCAAGGGAAAAGCTAATGTCCAGAAACAGGGAGGACAGTCTCCGTCAGGCAGGACAATTCAAGTGAAGTAACAAAGGGATGATGTCACTCTCAATCTTAAAATGTATATCCTTACTTTCAAATCTCTAAATGGCCTCACATTGTGGCTTTGTCTGCAATCTGCTCTATCCCTACAGCTCAAAAAATTCCAACCTCCTTCAATTCCAACTATTTGTTCATTTCTGATTTTAATCGCTCTACCTTCACTAGCTTGGGACCATTAGCTCTGGAACTCCCTTTCTAAGTCTTACTTTCTCTCTGTTTGCTCCTTTAAGGTGCTTCTGAAGACCTACCTCAGTGATCAAGAGTTTGATAATCTGCATTGACAGCGTCAAGATGGCTTGGTGTCAAATTCTGATCGATAACACCCTTCTGAAGCACTGTGGAACAGTTTACTTTAAAGGAGCTATATGAATGCAACATGTTGTCTCTGATGGCAATATTTGAACTTTATGCTCAACGCGTGGTGATGAGGGTGCAGGAAGAGTGAGGTAAGGGTGCAGCAAAGGGTGCAGTAAAATCAGAGTATGGAAGCAATACGGGTGCAATAAGAGCTCAGGAGAAAGTGAGGACTGCAGATGCTGTAGATCAGAGCTGAAAATGTGTTGCTGGAAAAGCGCAGCAGGTCAGGCAGCATCCAAGGAGCACGAGAATCGATGTTTCGGGCATGAGCCCTTCCTGAAGAAGGGCTCATGCCCGACACGTCGACTCTCTTGCTCCTTGGATGCTGCTTGACCTGCTGCGCTTTTCCAGCAACACATTTTCAGCAATAAGAGCTCAGTAAGGATGTAGTAAAAGTGAGATAAGGATGTGTTAAGAATGAAGTAAGGGTGCAGATAGAGTGATCCAAGTTTTGTTTTATATTCATTCATGGGATGTTGTCACTACTGGGTCAGCATTCATTGTCCGTCCCTAATTCCCTTGAGAAGGTGTTAATAGTTGGGAGTAAATGTTTGTGGATGTGGTGCTAATCAAGTAAGTTGTTTCTTTTTCTGGATGGTGTCAAGCTTTTTCAGAGCTGTTGGAGCTGCCCTCAGCCAGGCGGGTGGGGAATATTCCAGCACACTCCTCGTGTGTGCCCTGAAGACAGTGGACAGGTATTGGGGTGTCAGGAAACAGGCCATTTGGCCCAATAAGTCCACACTGATCCTTCAAAGAATAACTCACCCAGACCCATTCCCTCCTATTATTCTACAACTCTCCTGAATGATGCACCTAACCTACATATACCTGAACACTATGAATAATTTATCATAGCCAATTCACCTAACCTGCACATCTTTGGACTATGGGTTGAAACCCACACAGACATGGAGACAAATGTACAAACGCCACACGTACAGTCTCCTAAGACTGGAATCGAACCTGGGTCCCTGGCGCTGGGAGGCAGCAGTGCTAACCATTGAGCCACCATGCTGCTCCACAGACATACGCTGCAGGATTCCCAGACTCTGATCTTGTAGCCAAAGGAATCAGATAGCTAATCCAGTTCAGATTCTGGTCAACAGTTACCCACAGGATTTTCATAGTGGGGATTAAATTATTGTAATGTAATTGAAAGTTGAGGTGCAATGATCAAATGATGTTGAGGATGATCATTGCCATTTGTGTGGCATGAATAATACCTCACCCAAGCATGGATATCATCCAGGTCTGACTGCATTTAGCCATGGACTGCTTCAGTATCTGAGGAGTTGTGAATGGTACAAAACATATTGTGCAATCTTCAGCAAACATCCCAACCTCTGATTGAGGGGAGATCTTTAATGAAGCAGCTGCAGATGATTGGGCCTAGACACTATCCTGAGGAACTCCTGAAGTAATGTCCTGTGGTTAATGTGACTGACTTCCAACAACCACAGTCATCCTCTTTTGTTCTAGTTTTGACTCTAACCAACAGAGAGATTTCCCCGATTCCTACTGCCTCTAATTTTTCTAGGGTTCCTTGATGGCATAGCTGGTCAAATATGGCTTTGATGCCAAGGACAGTTATTCTCACTGAAAAGAGTTCAGATCTTTTGTTGATGTTTGAACCAAGGCTGCAGTGAGGTCATGTCAGTTAGAATGCAGTTAGGAAGCAGTTAGGTTGCAATAGAAATGCAGCAAGGGTGCAGTATAATTGTAGCATGTATGTCATTGTCATTACCAACCCTTGGATCTGTGTTACTATATGCATGGAGATCAGGTGAGGAAAAGATAAAATTAATTGTCTCATGGTCATGACAATATACAATATATAATTCAGACTCAAATGACAACTTTGGTGAAATATCATAGAACCCACAAAACTGTTCCTTGCATGAACCAACATGTTAAGGAAAGTAAGACAGAAAATCCCGGTGAGTGGGGAGGTGGTACGGGTGAGGTAAACATTGATAATCCAGAGTTGATTATTAGGAAAGAACAGTCAATATATGTAATGCTTTAACTGTAGGTGGAAGGGAGTTACTGAGTCACCAATAACACATTTACATTGCTTCAGCTTCCCATCAGTCTTACAGTTATGCTGGTATCACAATGAAGTCTTGATGACTTGATTAGGTTTCTCCCTCCCACCCATCTATTACTTCATTTCTACGCAACGGCTGACAAGGACCATCTGTCCTCGGCACCAGTATCTTAACGCTCATTCACACAGACAGGCAATAAAACAGAGCTGTGCTGCTGGGAGTCTCCATTTAAACAGGCTTTAAAGTTCACTCTGCTAGAAATTGCTTTTAAACAGAATCAGAACATTCACTCGGCCATGTTTGTGTATATGGAACTGAAAAGTCACAATTCTAAACTTTTTTTCCCTCTTTTCTCATTCATTTTCTATTTTGTTCCTGTCTTTTCAATCAGATTTCCTGCATATCTGGACATTTTCCAAAAGTGTACTTACAATGTGGATTTTTGTGACATAGTGGTAGTATCCCTACCTCGGGGCCAGGAGGCTGAGGTTCATGACCCACTCCAGAGGTGTGCAATAACATCTCTGAATAGCCTGCTAAGAAAATATCTACCGATAATGTCCAATATTGTTGGCAGCGGATATCTAACATTCTGGGAGCTAAGCTCCTGGAGACTGGACAAAACCATGGTTTCTGCACCTTCAATGGAAATGATTGAGTTCAGCAAGGGAAGGGGGCAAGGAACTATGGCATGGGTAGAAAAGGAGGTAAGGGCAGGAGTGGAGGTAATTCCTCCACCTGCTTCACTCTCCAATATCATCTTTAGGAGTGCTATGGACTCATGGATAGCAGAAACATCAACTGCCATAACGAATATAAGGCCGACCAGATCAATGGGAGGAGCAGAACATTTCATTTACACCAATAAATTTTTCAGCTTGCAAAACCACCCTCCCACCAAGAAAACAGTAAAAAGCTTTCAGTCCTAGCAGTCCGTAGATACCCCAGAAATACTGCTGTGGTACTTGTCCCCAAAACCTCCACCCCAAGGGTTATTGCAGGGTTACAGTAAGTTGGGGTAACTTCTGCCTCACCGCTCTTACGATAATTCCTTTCTACATTTGAAACATGGAAGAAATATGCTTTGACAAAAAAGGTGTGGTTTTAAAACATTTTTTTTTCACTTTGTCTATGTTCCCTAAGCAGTTGCTTGAATTATTAATATTTTGAAAATATTTTCATCATCATTTTCAGCCATTCTGCAATCAACATCAGAAAGTTTCGCCTGCATATCCACCAATGTCATTTATTGTACCCGTTGCTCCTGATGCGGTCTCCTATACATTGGGGAAACTGGTGTCATGTGACCAGTGAATTATCCACCACAGTCCAACACCAGTGTCCCCATATCTTGACCCATCAACACATTAACCTAACTTCTTGTTCCTTTCTTTGTAATCCTATCCCTACTGCTTTTATTCTCACCACTGTCATACTGCAGAGCATTTTAGGGAACATCTCCAGGACACCCGCACCAATCAACCCCATCGCCCCTTCCCACTCTGCTGAGGACATGCAGGTCCTGGGCCTCCTCTGCCGCCACTCCCTCATCGCCTGACGCCTGGAGGAAGGCTGCCTCATCTTCCGCCTTGGAACACTTCACCCCGTGGCATCAATGTGGACTTCACCAGTTTCCTCATTTCCCCTCCCCCACCTTACCCCAGGTCCAACCTTCCAGTTCAGCACCATCCTCATGACCTGTCTTACCTGCCAATCTTCCTTCCCACCCATCCAATCCACTCTCCTCTCTGACCTATCACGTTCATCTCCATCCTCCATCCATTACTGCATTCCCAGCTCTTTTCATTTCCCCCCCCCCCCCCATTTATCTCTCCACCCCGGAGGCTCCCTGCCTCATTACTGATGAAGGGTTTTGCCCAAAACGTTGATTTTCCTGCTCCTCAGATGCTGCCTAACCTGCTGTGCTTTTCCAACACCATTCTAATCTTGACTCTAATCAACATCAGAATCCAAGCCCTTCTCCTTTGGTACCCTTGGCCCATCAAGGTCAGAAGTCGCACAACATGAGATGATAGTCCAACAGGTTCATTTGAAGTCACAAGTTTTTGGAGCACTGCTCCTTCATCAATTCATCAAGGGGCTGCGCTCTGAAAGCTTGTGACTTCAAATAAACCCGTTCATCTATAAACTGGTGTCGTGTGACTAGTGAATTATCCACCACAGTCCAACACCAGTGTCCCCATATCTTGACCCATCAACACACTTAACCTAACTTCTTGTTCTTTTCTTTGTAATCCTAACCCTACTGCTTTTATTCTCACCACTGTCATACTGCTCGTCCATTGGCGAATTATGGTGCCTCTTCTGTTGCCCTACATTCCCTTAATATGAATTAAGGGGAAGCGGCAGACAGAAACATAAGCTAGTAACTTACCATTGCATAAAGGATTCACTAAAACATGTTCCAGCACAACTTCAATTCTCATTAATGAGTGACAAGTTAAAAAGCACAAACTGCATTATCTATTAGTTGATTCCTGTTACACCATGGTTTGGTTGCTGTGTGCAGGTTTAGGAAACCACACTCTTGGTTTGAAATGCGGAAACAACATTTGGCGACAACAGAAAGTCTTAGAAAGAACAGCAGCCTCAAGAAAATCAGCACATTCATCTCCCTCTGAACTTTAACAGGTCTGAAAAAAATGTTTAGTGATATTTGAGACCTACTCAGCTGCCAGCCTTTGCAACAAAAATTGATTAAGCTGTGATAATTAGCAGTAATTAATTAATGTTTATTCAGCTAATTTACTTGGATTCCATACAAATTCCATGTTACTCCACTACAATACACCTAATCATCCCTGTTTGAGTTTAAAAGAACCCCAAACTGCAAAACTCCGTGGCTCACAAACTAATATAATCACAATTCAAAATATTATAACATCACACAACACTCATCACAGAAACAGCCTACTGTCTGACAGCTGGGTTCAAATTCAGACCAAACTCATTGGATGAGAATCTCTACAAACTCAGTTCAGATAGCCTTAGTGAACAGTTGACTATAAACAAAAGATCTTTAATGAGGAAAAGGCTATCTTCGGGATTGTCCTGAAATCTCTGTGAAGTCAAGAACATCAAGAGATAGGAGGAGGTGATGACCATTCAGCACATCAACATTGCTGTCCCATTCAAAACAATTATGTTGGATCTCAGTCTTAGATAAATGTGAGGTGCTGTATTTTGGAAAGGCAAGTCATGGGCAGGATTTATACAATTAATGGTAAAGTCTTGGAGAGTGTTATTGAACAAAGTGATCTTGGAGTTCAGGTTCATAGTTCCTTGAAAGTGGAATGGCAGTTGATAGGATAGTGAAGAAGGCGTTTGGTATGCTTTCCCTTCTTTGTCAGTGCATTGAGTATAGAAGTTTGATGGCGGCACGGTGGCTCAGTGGTTAGCACTGCTGCCTTACAGCACCAGGGATCCGGGTTTGATTCGAGCCTCAGGCAACTGTCTGTGTGGAGTTTGCACATTCTCCCCGTGTTTGTGTGGGTTTTCTCCGGGTGCTCCGGTTTCCTCCCACAGTCCAAAAGATGTGCATGTCAGGTAGATTGGCCATGCTAAGTTGCCCATAGTGTGAGGTGCATTAATCAGAGGGAAATGGGGCTGGTGGACTTGTTGGGCCAAAGAGCCTGTTTCTACACTGTAGGGAGTCTCATCAGAAGTTGGGCTGTACAGGACATTGGTTTGAGCACTTTTGGAACATTGTGTGCAATTCTGGTCTCCCTGCTACAGGAAAAGATGTTGTGAAACCTTAAAGGATTCAGAAAAGATTTACAAATATGTTACCATGGTTGGAGAGTTTGAGCTGAATAGGCTGGAGCTATTTTCACTGGTGCATCAGAGGCTGAGGGGTGACCTCATAGAAGTTTGTAAAATCATGACAGGCATGGATAGGATAAATAGACAAGGTCTTTTCCCTGGGGCTGGGGAGTCCAAAACTATACTGCATAGGTTTATCGTGAGAGGGGAATGATTTAAAAGGGACCTGTTATGACACGGGGTAAACCCCTCTGCTAATTTAAAACCAGCAACACAGAAAAGATTTATCCTGTGCAGTAATCTGTGAAAATTCGATAGGCCAAGAACTAGTTAAAGTACAAATTAACAACTTTATTTCTTAAAGTATAACAGAGAATAATTAACTAACAACTATTTGGGGATCCAAGATGGCGGCGACCCAGCAAGACTGAGTCCACAGTGCTCTACCCAAAACTTGGGAAAAGTGGGCTATCCACCCCCACCACACTCACTAAACCATTTATAATAGTTGTTAACTTTAAATAGTTACCTATTAGTACATTTAAATAGTCTAATACTAGCTGGAAAATGAGTAAAGGGAAGGGAACAGGCGGCTCTAAGAAAGCAGGGACCCCTCCCCCACCCTCTCCCTCTTCAGCTGCAACAAAGGTGTCTTCAGCTACTTCAGGAGAGTTACCAATGAAGATGAGCTTTGAGGAGATGTTTGCCAGGTGGGAGGCGACGATTGATGCTTTTATCGATGAGTCTCGGCAGAGCAGAGAAGCACTATCAGCCGAGCTGCAGAAGCAGGGCAGAGACATTCAGGAATTGGAGTGCCGAGTCAGAGAGGTGGAGTCGAAGGCCGCAGCCTCAGAGACTGCGATAAAATCAACAGCCAACCACGTCCGTTTTCTCGAGAATCGAGTCCAGAACCTAGAAAATCACATTGATGACCTCGAAAATCGATGTCATAGAAAAAATATTCGGTTGTTGGGCCTTCCCGAGCAGGAAGAGGGAGGCCAGCTGATAGCATTCTTAGAGCATTGGCTGCCACAACTTTTAAATCTGCATAATGGATCAGGCCAGGTAAGGGTAGAATGGGCCTACCGGGTCACAGTATGTGGGCCCGGCTCAACCCAGCGCCCACGCCCGGTCCTGTTCCAGCTGCAGAGCTATAGGGAGAGGCAGATGCTCCTGGAAGCCTCAAGAAATCTGGGAAAAGATCCCCAAGCTATGACCCACAAAGGATCCAGGATCATGCTGTTCCAGGACTTCTCCCCAGCTTTGGTCCGAAAGAGGAAGGCATTCGATGAGGCGAAGAAGCGTTTAAGGGACTTAAATATCCAGTACTCCTTACGATATCCAGCGACGCTACGCCTTAGCCACGAAGGATCCATATATAACTTCGGATCACCGGAGAAGGCTAAGGAATTCTTGGACTCTCTTAAATAAACTGTAAGAGATTGTGGACGCTGGTCTGCCTTTCCCATTATTTTGGTTTACATCCCTTCATCTTTTCTTATCTTTCCCCCTATGTGTGTATGTATATATATATATATGTTGGGGCGTTTGGTTAATGTTGATGGGGAGAGGTGGTTACCTTATTCTATTTTACTTCTGTTTTTAGGAGCGGGGTTGTTTTTCTTTCCCCTGTTATTTTGTGGTATTATATTTAAGTATTACATGTTGAGATTGTAATCTTATAGTTATATATGGTATTAATATTCCCAAATATATTTAGATGTGGGTGTGGGTGGGGGTGGGGTGTTCACTGTTAACTCTAGCTTTATATTATATTTGAATTCTCCTCATTTTATTGAGGAACACCTGGGTCAAGGGTGGGGCACTGGTTGGAAGAGGGTAAGATGGACTGTGGGAGAGGAAGTGAAGCTCCCTGGGAACAAGGGAGAAAATCTCCAATTCGGAATGTTTTATATTTTTTATACTTAGAAAGAGTTTTTTTGTTATATTGTTTTGAGTGTATCAGAGAGTCTTTACTTTTGTAAATCTTGTATGCTCCATGCTCGGGATGTTCTAGATAGGGTTTCCCCTCCCGAGGGTTTCTCGGATCTGTCCAGATGATTATGGCTGAACAGTCGGTTAAGTGGTGCACCTGGAATGTCAGAGGGAGTAATTCGCCAGTTAAAAGGAAGAAAATATTATCAAATCTTAAGAAGGAGAGAGTTGATATAGCTCTCCTACAGGAGACACACCTGTCGGATAAAGAACACTTAAAATTACGACAGGGCGGATTTGATCAGGCCTTTTTTTCCTCTTTTAATTCAAAAAGCAGGGGAGTCGTTATCCTTGTCCGGAAGAACTTCCCTTTGAAAATTCTAAATCAGATAAAAGACGAATCTGGACGATATATTTTGATTAAAGCCCTCATAAATGGAGAGGAATATGGGATCTTAAATGTATACTGCCCCCCGGCACACCCCTTTAAATTCATAACGGAAGCTTTTTCAAAACTGATGGCCTTTGGTGCCCGTCATACAATTATAGGGGGAGACTTTAATTGTATTATGGATCCGGAAATAGACAGGATTCCCAAGAGTGCCGCTGGAGTATCTCCCAGATCTAGACAACTGGCGGACCTGAATAAAGAATTAGGATTGGTAGATGTATGGAGATGTCTCCATCCACAGGGTAGAGATTTTTCTTTCTACTCTAATCCACATAAATGTCACACAAGAATTGATATGTTTTTTGCCCCATCGATTTTTCTAAACTCTATAGCAACCTGTAAAATAGGTACTATAGCAATCTCTGACCATGCCGCTGTATACATGGAAACTAAGGTAAAGAACAATGGGACATCTGCTCGGCATTGGCGTATGGACCCCTTCCTGATAAAAGATAGCAAATTTTTAAAGTACTTCTCCCAAGAACTTAAAACTTTTTTAGAAATTAATACTGGTACGGCTAGTAATCCGTCAATGATGTGGGAGACCATCAAAGCTTATGCACGAGGTTTGATCATCTCCTATTCAGCGACCCAGAGGAAAATGAAGGGAGAGCAACAGCGTCTGCTCGAAGCTCGCCTAAAAGCAGCCAAAACAGCATACGCTGATAGACCTTCTATCACAAAATTGCAGAGGATTACAGCTCTTAGGACAGCTTTAAACACCGCGCTTACTCAAACGGCTAAAAGGGAAATATTATTTGCGAAACAAAGATTATATGAATATGGCGACAAACCGGGTAGATACTTAGCATTTCTTGCAAAGAAAAAGAAAGCCCCTCAAACTATTCCGACCATCAAGGAAAGTACAGGTACCCTGACTCATGATCATAAAAAGATCAATGCGACCTTTAAAGAATTTTATTCTGAACTATATAGATCGCAGGATTGTGAAGATAGGATTAGGAGGATGCAGTCATTTTTAAAAAATTTGACCTTCCCGGGCCTGACTCCGGAACAGGTGTCGGCCCTAAATACCCCTTTAACAGTCCAAGAAATACTTGAGGCAATTAGGCAACTTCAGAGCGGAAAAGCACCGGGCCCGGATGGTTTTCAAGCTGAATTCTATAAAGAATTTACAGGAATATTGGTTGACCCACTTATGGATATGTATAATTTTGCGCATAGTCAGGTCTGTCTCCCGCCCACACTGAAAGAAGCAAATATTTCTCTTATCCTCAAAAAAGGAAAAGACCCAGAAGATTGTGCATCTTACAGACCAATATCCTTACTAAATGTAGACTTTAAAATTCTCTCAAAAATGTTAGCACTAAGACTAGAAAGGGTACTGCCATATATTATAAAGGAGGACCAGACGGGATTTATTAAGGGCCGCAGATCATCCAATAATATCAGAAGGGTCTTGAATATGATCCAAGCCTGTCATCAGGGAAAGATACCAGGAGTAGTAATTTCATTGGATGCGGAAAAGGCATTTGATAGGGTTGAATGGTCATATTTATTTTACACATTGGAAAGGTTTGGCGTTGGACAGGTGTTTACCAAATGGGTTTCAACATTGTATAATGACCCCAAAGCAGCTGTTATTACTAATGGGTTAAGATCGGATCGCTTCAGTGTGGGTAGGGGCTGCCATCAAGGATGTCCTCTCTCACCATTGTTGTTTACACTGATAATCGAACCATTAGCAGAAGCCATCCGGACTGATCCTAATATAACGGCCCCGAGGATTGGTACAGGTAAACACAAAATTACCCTCTATGCAGATGACGTTCTCTTATTCCTCAGTAATCCTTTAATGTCAGTGCCTCGTCTAATTCAAGTTATTAATACATTTAGTGCATTCTCAGGCTATAAAATTAATTTTTCAAAATCGGAAGCCATGCCAATGGGTGGTCTGGCTATGATACCCCACTTAATGGACGGATCCCCTTTTCCCTTCCGTTGGTCCCTGGAGGGCTTCTTATATTTAGGTATTTTTATCACGCCAGTATTTGATCAGCTGTATAGGGCTAATTTTGTACAATTAATGGAAAGGATAAGGCAGGACCTCCAGCGATGGAGAGACCTTCCGACTTCCTGGCTAGGGAGAATAGCATTAATTAAAATGAATGTTCTGCCCCGTCTCTTATATCCTATGAGAATGCTCCCGCTGATGCTGCCAAGGCTAGCCCTACGTAAATTATATGGCTGGTTGGGCTCCTTTATTTGGAACCATAGACAGCCCCTTATTAAGCTGAAGAAGCTACAGCTTCCACAGGCAAGGGAAGGACTGGACTTCCCAGACTTTAGGAAACATCAGTTAAGCTCCCTACTAAGTTACATAGCTGATTGGGTTTCATCTGATCCACAATCAATTTGGCTGGATATCGAAGCCTCCCAAGTAAAATACCCACTTATTAACCTTTTATTTTCAGATAAGAGGAAAATCATTACAGACCACTGTAAAAATCCCATAATATTAAACACAATTAAGGCCTGGAATATAATGCGGCAAAATGAGGGTAACTCACATAAAACATCCCCCCATGCACCAATAGTAGGCGCATGGGGATTCCAACCGGGGATTACAGATGCCACCTTTAAACTCTGGAGATCCAGGGGCATCTCATGCTTAGGGGACCTATTTAAAGATGGGATCCTGATGTCCTTTGAGCAGCTGCGTCTGAAATTCGGAATACCTAATGGGGATCTCTTTCGATACTTCCAAGTTCGAGATTATATACAGAGGAAGACTACATTAATAGATAGTCTTTATAAATCAGACAGAGAATGTAATGTCTTACGACCAGCGGGGGCATCCTCCGTTAGTACTATATACCATTTGCTACATGATGGAGTCTCAGGAGACATGGATGACCTGCTTAAAACATGGGAGCAGGACTTGGGGCTAGAAATCTCTGAGGATATGTGGAATGACATTTGGGAAAATGCTAGAAGAATTGCTATCTGTAACAGAACTCAGGCTATCCAACTAAAGATACTTCATAGGGCCCATATAGCTCCGGCTCGACTGGCAAAATTTAAGGCAGGAGCATCTCCAATGTGTCCCAAATGCAAAATAGAGGTGGGTACTCTTGCACATTGTCTGTGGACTTGTCAGAAAATCCGCAGATACTGGACTAAAGTGGCAAATACCCTGACAGATATTTTAGGAATGGAAATTAGGGTGGACCCTGTATCTCTCCTTTTGGGCTTTTCGAACCTCTCATCTCTGGATATGCATGGGAAGAGACTATTTTCTATTCTCTCTTTCTGTGCAAGGAAAAATATTTTGGTGAACTGGGTGGCTGAGGGCCCCCCTGGACTTTCAAATTGGCACAGATTAATTATGGAATATATCCCCCTTGACTTCCTCACAAATATGGTGCACCGAAAGACTGAATTATTTTATAAAATATGGCAGCCCTTTTTGAATTATATAAATGCAGACATTTCGGCTATCCTAACAAGGGCTTTTATTTAGTGAAGATTTCAGACCAGGCTGCTCCGGGGCCCCTTGGGAGAGGAATCCTGCGCGAATACGGGTTTATTATATTTGATGTTTATACATTCCGAGCATGTAAGAGACTTAGGTATACACTCTGGTTAGTTATAGGTTAGATTAGTAGAAAGTTGAGGTTTTTTTTTCTTTCTTTTTTCGTTTCTTTTTTTTTTCTTTTTTTGTTTTCTTTCTTTCTCTTTTCTTTGTTAAATTATGACTATTGTATATATGATTTAATTGTACATCAATGTTTGTATTTGAGAGTTTTGTTTATTTTTGTAAATTTGCAAAAATGTTAAATTTCAATAAAAATATCTACAAAAAAAAACTAACAACTATTTACAATTCCTTCCTCTAACCTATCTTTTACTTTCCCCTCTACAATACTAATCTGATAAAACCACCCAATTAAAATTTACAAAACAAAACTTCTTAACTCAAAACCAGGCAGCTTTCAGTTTTCTCTGAATTCGTATCTTCTTCTTGTGGATTCTGCTTCAGAGGTTACTGATCGATAAGGTAGCTTCTAAGAGAGTTGTTTTTCAGACAGTCTTTTTACATGCTGGTGGCTTGCCAGTTCTCCTCTCAACTGTTCAATTTTCCCTGGTCTTATACCCCCCAAAGCATCAGACTGTGTCATTGGCTTTTAATATTGTCAATATGCTAAATTCAAACTTGATTGGAGTTTGGTATTTTTCGGGGTATAATTTAAACTAATTGGCCTAATTTGAATCTGTTTTGTCATTTCCAGCTAACCAGCTAATCAAGTTGCTTAATCAAATGTTACATTGCATTTGTGTTTCAGAATATTTGGTTCTGTCAGGTGATTCTGTTGTTTTTAACTCTCTTAAAGGTACACTACACCCACAACTTCAAAACAGGACCCAAGGGGCAACTTTTTCACGCAGACGGTGATGCATGTTTGGAATGAGTTGCCACAGGAAGTGATGGAGGCTGGTACAATTACAACATTTATAAGGCATGAATAGGAAGAGTGTTGAGGGTTATGAGCCAAATGCTGGCCAATGGGACTAGATTAATTTTGGATATCTGGTCAGCCTGGACAGGTTGGACGAAAGGGTCTGTTTCCATGCCGGCATCTCTATGACTCAATGGTCTTCACTTTCCTGGCTGCTTCCCATACCCCTTTGATTGTCTGAGAGACCAAATGCACTTTGAAAACAAATTACTAGTAAGCATTCCAAGTTGGGTTTACACTGTTGGTTTGATCAAGTCGTGAGACAAAGAGGTTTAAGATACCATGACATTATGTACTTGCAGAAAAAGGTTTGCTCAGAGACAGATTGGTTTGTGCAATGAGACCAGTGTGGATGCCAGCAGACATCAGCTGAACAACTCTGATTAGCTCCTGGGCAGATGAACAGTGTGTGTGCGTGATCAAATACAGAGGTGGAAGCCTCCAGATTCCAATAGGGGAAAGATCTCGCTGTTTCTCTCTCTGCAGTAAAATAACCAAAACCTAGATGATAACAAGCAATTCTCTTCCATCGGCTGCTGTAAGCTGTTGTCTCCAACCAGTGACTGAAAAAAACTGAACCATTAATGTGCCAGTTGCTTTAAGACTCCAGTAAAGAACTGAAAAGAATTTGGAAAGAATGGAGGTTGGAGATCAGAAAAAACTTCAGAAGCAAAAGGGATGTCTCATCAAATCCTGTGCACTGGTTTCCCAGTAATATTATTTGTCTCTCTACGCATGACATCCATGTTTGCCTGTCCATGTCTGTATGTGTGTAAGTGTAGAGTTTATGAAGGTTGTTTGAGTTTCGGCTAGGAAAGTTATATGTTGATAATTCACAGTTTTGCTTGCCTGTGGTTAGATTTGATTTCTACATATTAAATAGCAGTTTCTTGTTAAGTATTTTCTACCAACCTCAGTTCATCAGAGAAGAAAATTGGGGCTTTACCTTTTGTGCTGATTCTGAAAGTAGTGGGGCTCAAGTATTACAGAGGAACCTCAATTATCCAGCATTCGATTAACTCAATTTCGGATTATCTGAACAAGATCGCAAGGTCCCAGGACTTGGCTAATATGTTATCCTACACTTGATTAACCGAGCGAAATACTCCCCATCCGTGTCCTTCAGATAATCAAGGTTCCTCTGTACTGGAAGAGAAAGATTGCTAATCACCACAGTAACCAACATCAAAAATTAAATTTATGATCTAACAAAGTAGGTTGTACTTTGTGATCTGAGAAGGGCTTATGCTCGAAACGTCGAATTCTCTATTCCTGAGATGCTGCCTGGCCTGCTGTGCTTTGACCAGCAACACATTTGCAGCTGTACTTTGTGATCTGACTTATTTAGTATTATCATCATCTGGAAACATAATAGATGTCACTACTGGGGGGAAGAATCACTCTTATTGATAACCAGCTAGTCCATTCACTGAAACTTCTTCAACTAATGGTGGTGGAGTAGTTGGGCTGAGCCTAGGGCTCATCTGCTCTGAATTGGCTTTCTTTGTTTACGTTTGAGCCTGGAGTGACAGGTGAAGGAGGAGGCCTCCAGTGACAGCAGCAGCAACAACATCAGATGCTCTGGACACAGCCCCCCCCAGCCCGGGGTCTCCTGGCAAGCAAGGAACAGTTCCCAGGCTGACTTTCTTGGCCGGACCCATAGGTTAGGCCGAGGGTCCAGGTGTACATCTAGGCCCAGGCGCCTGAAGGTGAAGAAACAGTGGTCTTGGCACAGCGTGGCAGTGTCCTGAAGAGGTGGTCCTGTCCAAGTTGGAGGTCTTGTCCCAGCATGAGGGTCTTCTTTATCCAAGCATTCCAGGGGCCTGGCAGATGCTCATGACCTAGAATGGCGATCTCATCCCAGCTGCATCTTATTCCAGTGTCCTTTAGCTGGTTTTTACTGAGCCGGGAGCGATTAACTCAACTGTGAGGCAGTTTGTCTTAATTTTACTTTTTTTTGTTATGATGTATGATGTCTGTCATTGATGGAGGAGCCATGGTGAAGCAAGTTATGAAATCTTTCACTGTATTTTCCATATAGAAGTACAAGTGGCAATAAATTCCTATTCTATTCTATTCTATTCAAACTAATCTTTTATGAAAGCAAATGTTCCATTGAATGCCTAATTGCTAAGTTCTTAATTCCTTATGGAAATGTCTGTTTACATTCAATAACCAGTTGTAGTTGTGCATCAAAATGCTGACTTGATATGCACCCTGTTATGAAAATGACAGTTTGAGAAATCAGTCATGTAGCACCATTCCTTAATGGTTTTATGTAAACTTGAAATACCTAACATTTCTTTTTTCCAATAATGCATTTTCTTGGCAGATTTCACAGTCCCAATGGGTTGATGCACTTTTATGCACAAATGTCTTTTCACAAACCCTAAGAATGCCCTACACCTACCAAAGATGTTGTGGTACTGGATCCAAATGAGAACAAGAACATTATAGAAAACACAAACATAATACATTCCTCCACCCCTCATCCCTCACAGTGCCATCAGCACCACACAATCCCCATTCCCCTCGCATGCCAATTCGTACAACCTAACATCCTCTATACATTCCTATAACCTCCAATAGCCCCTATGCCCCACGACCCATCCTCCATGGTCCCTCATTTCCCCATTCTACCTTTGTCCCTACTTCAAACCACTACCTTTCCCCCTTCACCTACTATGCCAACTCATTGAATAGCTTCAAACACACAAACATAAGAGGGATAAAAAGTTTCATTACTAAAGCTTTTATATTGAAGACTACACTATATTGAGAAAAACAGTCTCATTCGAAAAGACATATTTTGACACTTTTTGACAGATCTTGACATGGTGATATTTGTCCACATATCTAGACAAAGCTTGACAGATCTTGACACATATTGCTATCCTTGACACTTCTTGACAGATTTATACTTGTTGACATCTGAGAAGGCTCCCCACTTTTTCAAAGAAAATTAGAGATGGCAATACGTGCTGCTCTTGCACAAGAGTTGCAATATGTCCCAGAACAACCTTAAATAAACTGTTCAATGACTGTGTATGTTGTTATAGCTTATGCTAACTTGGATGGCTTATCTTTGGTGGCCTCTGGTATGGGAGGGATAAATCAGACAGGGTTCTTGCTGCTGAATGCTATTTGCTGGAAGATATGTGTTTTGATCTTGACTGGAACATTCCACACGATATAATAACCTGTCAACAATGAATGTCTAAGTGGTGTTTTCTTTACAATGTAAAGTAGATGGGTTGACTTTGATTGGTCAAGACATTGCCCCGAGATATGAGCGAGAAAATGGCTATTGCCTAGTTTGTTGAGCTGTAACAGGCAGAATGTATGTAAATATTCTTCCTATGTGCATTGCACTGGCCCTATGTAGCTTCCAAGACACAAACCTCTTGACCAATCAAAGTTAACCTGTCAAGTTTAAAACTTAAACAAAGTTTGGCAGTTAGCTGTCAGTCATCATTAAGTGCTGCATTCTCCATAGCAATGCCATAATCAACCAGAGTCTATTTGCCAACAAATTAGCATCTTGCTGTCACAGAGTATAAAGAATGCTTACCCTTTACTGCAGTATTTCCTGACGATAAAAAGTTTCAACAAAATACAAGTTTTTTCTGGAATACTCAAGTTCTGTACTTCCAAATGATTATTACATTGTTGTTAAACTAAGAAAACCATGTAGAAATTCACATCAGATAGGCTCAAAATGCCTGTTATTTGGGTCCTGTCTAAAATGTGGTAGTCATAACTCAATTCTGAAAGATGGCGTCATTGCGTACTCATGGCTACTCATAGCTCTGTAGAAAGTACATTTATATAGCACTTTCAACACAGTAAAACATCCTAAAGTGTTTCATAAAAGCAAAATAAAAACATATTGGGGCAATGACCACAAGGTGGCGGATGTGGGAATTACAACACTGTCAGCTGGCATTTTGCTATTTGAGGTCAGAACAAAGTCATATTACTGAAAGCAAAGGCAGTTGCGCAAGCATAGTCAGTAAACAGCTACATTAAAGACTATTATTCTGACTTGCGCTATCTCTGGTATCACCAAGGCTGGGGGTAATAAACAGCTGATGGCTCAGCATTGCACAGACTTTAGAGATCCTATTTTAGAATTTTGCTCGATTGCCAAAACTCTTTGGCACCAGCGGCACTTTCCTATCAATAGCACCCAATGATGCCTATTAGGGGTTTCAGTGCCAGAGGTATGGTTTCTGAATTGATCATGTTCCAGGATTGCCCCTTTTACTATCAACTTAGTAAATGCAATTTAAGATAAATCATTGATACCTTCACCCAAAATTCCACCTTCCCTGCTTTTCCTTTCCAAACACTGTTCTCACAAAACCATTTGTGTGTTTCAAAACTAATTCATTGCGTGAGTGCTTCAGATGTTTTTGTTATGTGAAGGCCTATTTCTGTTTCACTGAGGGGGCTGGGTTGTAACCTTGACTCCTCTAGCTCCAGTATTTGGTGACATTTTTACACAATCTTTGTGTATGGCTGGCCCCTAAAGACACATTAAGTATACAACAATATGTGTATGTGTGTTGCGTTAATTCGCCTGCTATTTACTGGGCTTTAATTTTCACTCTATACTGTAAATTTTATGTCATAACTGACAGCAAAAGTAAGAAATTATCAACGTAACAAATGGCTGGAACTGTGAAGATGTTCAATTGAGAAATTGCCTCACAGCAACTTTTGCTGAGAGATCTGCTGGCCAGGGTTTTGCACAACATCTTCCCCTTTCAACCGTGTAAACCATACAAAGGCACTATTAGATGAAAATATCTTGTACATGCAAAGGGCTTATTTGAAACAAGTTTATGGCAATTTTATGTATACTTCTGAAGGAAAGGGGGGACTGCTCCTTACTGTGTTTGGGCTCATTTGTACCCACTTTGTGTTTTAACTGCCCTTGGAATATGTTATGGGGATGTACAGAAAACGTCACTCTTGATGTTGTACTTGCCCTACAAATCTAATGCTGACGCTGAGTGCTTGAAACTGAATTGTTCTGCTCCAAATTTTTTTATGTGTAAAAGATGTTTAAAAGTGCATCAATTAATACTTGGGGGAGACAGGGGAAAGAAAAACAATTTCCTGAACTGCATAACTTTTTATCAAGAATTTGTGTTGTAGTATCAACAGGATTTAGTAAGGAAATAGCAGCAAGAATATACTGCAAATATACAGAAGTGTGATGACATATGCAGTGTGAACAGGAACTTAGGGGGAGGGCAGGAAGAGTAACTGGCTGAATAAGGGAGACAGCACCAGAATAAAATAGCTGTCGCTATAAAATCAAGAGATTGTCATTCATCCAGAGTTTATATCACTTTGCTCTCAAAGCAAATCTCTGCAATTTTAAACCCTGAGATTGAAAGACTTTATTCCCTGAATTCCTGATAGAAAGAAAACTAAATGCTAGATAATCCATTCCTCTGTAAGTGGAATGAAACAGAAAGTGCTGAAGAAACTTGATGTCTGGCAGCTTCTGTGGAGATAGTTAAAAATCACACAACACCAGGTTATAGTCCGACAGGTTTAATTGGAAGCACACTAGCTTTCGGAGCGACACTGCTTCATCAGATGATATCATCTGATGAAGGAGCGTCGCTCCGAAAGTTAGTGTGCTTCCAATTAAACCTGTTGGACTATAACCTGGTGTTGTGTGATTTTTAACTTTGTACACCCCAGTCCAACACCGGCATCTCCAAATCTGTGGAGATAGAAACAGAGTTAATGTTTTGAGTCTAATATGACTTTTTTTTCAGAGCTTTTCTGCTTTTCGTTCAAACGGTAGTGATCCAGCCCTCAAAATGGACTGAATGCTCTGTTGGGACTGCCATGGATGCTGCCAGCTGTCCAGCCACAGTCTGTGTTGATGGAGGGAGGTGGCATAGAATCTACATCAATAAGTGGTGATGTTGTTATACATCAGGGAAGCTGCAAAAACTGCCGTGGCCGCTTATATTGACTTATAATTATGTTAAATGGTTTAAAATTTTCAGTACAAGATGTTATACAAGAGAACAAAGCCCTATCCTTACCTTTTGCACCATACAATAAATGGTCTTGCTAATTATTACCTGAGGCAGCTAATACATCATCATTCACTACTTTAATTTGCATATTAAGTGGAACTACTTCATGATCAGATAATGTTTTATCACATGGACTATGCTTCTGGAATCCTCCCGACTGGAAATTCTTACAGAACACATCTGCTTAAGGAAAGACTTGCATGAACAGAACATGTGGATTCAGGGCACAAGTAACACAATGGATAGTAAGCTGGATCCAAATGGATAGTCAAAGTGAAAGGTAGTTGCTCAGATGAGCATAAAATGGGAATTTGTGAAACTTGAAAGGGTTCAGAAAAGATTTGGAAGGATGTTGCCAGTATTGGAGAGTTTGAGTTCCAGGGAGAGGCTGAACAGGTTGGGGCTATTTTGTCTGCAGCGTCGGAGGCTGAGAAGTAACCCTGTAGAGGTTTATAAAATCATAAGGGGCATAGATAGGGTAAATAGACAAGGTCTATTCCCTGGGGTAGGGAGTTAAAAACTAGAGAACATAGGTTTAAGGTGAGAGGGCAAAGATTTAAAAAATATCTAAGGGGCAACATTTTCACGCAGAGGGGGTACATTTCTGAATGATCTGCCAGATGAGTTGGACCGAAGGGTCTATTTCCATGGTTGTACATCTTTATAATTAATGTTCAACAAGTACTGGTGCTGGGACCAATTTCTTTATCAATTGCATTTATAAATGTGGATTTGGGAATTAAAAGTCCAAGATGAGTCGGAGGAGGTAGGGGAGGTCCTTACTGAATACTTTGCTTCGGTATTCACTACTGAGAGGGACCTTGTTGTTTGTGGGGACAGTGTGAAACAGACTGATATGCTCAAACAGGCTGATGTTAAGAAGGTGTACAGGAAATTTTGAAGAACAAGGATAGATAAGTCTCCTGGGCCAGACAGGATATCCCCAAGGTTACTACAGCAAGTGAAGGAAGAGATTGCAGCGCTTTCGGCGATGATCTTTGTGTCCTCACTGTCCACTGAATTAATGCCACATGATTGAAGCATGGCAAATGTTATTCCCTTGTTCAAGAAAGGGAATAGGGAATTACAGACCAGTCAGTCTTATGTCTGTGGTGGGCAAATTATTGGAGAGGGTTTTGAAAGAGAGGATTTATGATTATTTGGAAAACCATTGTTTGATTAGACATAGTCAGCATGGCTTTGTGAGAGACAGGTCATGCCTCACATCTTTATTGAATTCTTTGAGTATGTGACAAAACATATTGATGAAGGGAGAGCAGTGGATGTGGTATATATGGATTTGAACAAGGCGTTTGAGAAGGTTCCCTATGGTAGGCTCATTCAGAAAGTAAGGAGGCATGAGATACAGATAATTGGCTGGCCCATAGAAGACAGAGGGTGGTAGTAGATGGAAAGTATTCAGTCAGGAGCTCGGTGACCAGTAGTGTTTAACAAGGAACTGTTCTGGGACCTCTGTTCTTTGTGATTTTTACAAATGACATGGATGATGAACTGGAAGGATGGGTTAGTAAGTTTTCCGATGACACGAAGCTTAGTGGAGTGGTGGATTGTGTGGAGGGCTGTTGTAGGTTGCAACGAGACATTGACAGGATCCAGAGCAGGGCAGAGTAGTGGCAGATGGAGTTCTACCTGGATAAGTGTAAAGTGATTCATTTTGGTAAGTCGAAATTGAATGCAGATTACATGGTTAAAGGCAGGATTCTTGGTAGTGTGGAGGAACAGAGGGATCTTGGGCTCCACGTCCATAGATCCTCAAAATTGATACCCAAGTTGATAGGGTTGTTAAGAAGGTGTACGGTATGTTGGCTTTCATTAGGAGGGGGATTGAATTTAAGAACCGCGAGGTTCTGCTGCAACTCTATAAAGCCCTGGTTAGACTACACTTGGAATATTGTATTCAGTTCTGGTCGCCTCGTTATAGGAAGGAAGTGGAAGCTTTAGAGAGAGTACAGATGAGATTTACCAGGATACTGCCTGGAGGGCATGTCTTATGAAGAAAGGTTGAGGAAGCTAGAGCTTTTCTCATTGGAGCAAAGAAGAGAGGTGACTTGATAGAGGTGCACAAGATGATGAGAGGCACAGATAGAGTAGATAACCAGAGACTTTTTCCCAGGGCCAAAATGGCTATCACAAGGGGTCATAATTTTAAGGTAATTGGAGGAAGGTTTAGGGGAGATGTCAGAGGTAGGTTCTTTACAGAGAGTGGCGGGTGCATGGAATGCACTGCCAGCAGTGGTAGTAGAGTCAGATACATTAGGATCATTTAAGGAACTCTTGGATAGGCACATGGATGATAGCAAAATGAAGGGCATGTAGGTTAGTTTGAACTTAGGGTAGGATAAAAGATTGGCACAACATCGAAGGCCGAAGGGCCTGTATTTGCTGTACTATTTTATGTTGAGAGTGCGGTGCTGGAAAAGCATAGCAGGTCACGCAGCATCCAAGGAACAGGAAAATCAACATTTCGGGGAAAAGCCCTTCATCAGGAATGAGGCTGGGAGCCTCGGGGATGGAGAGATAAATGGGAGGGGGTGGGGCTGAGGAGGGGTAGCTGAGAGTGCAATAGGTGGGTGAAGGTGAGGGTAAAGGTGATAGGGGAGGATGGAGTGGATAGGTGGGAAGGTAGATGGTCAGGTAGGACAGGTCATGAGGGCGGTGCTGAGCTGTAAGGTTGGAACTGGGGTAAGGTGGGGGATGGGGAAATGAGGAAACTGGTGAAATCCACATTCATGCCATGGGTTGGAGGATCCCGAGGCAAAAGGTGAGGCATTCTTCCTCCAGGTATTGGGTGGTTAGGGAGCGGTGATGAAGGAGGCCCAGGACCTGCATGTCCTTGGTAGAGTGGGAGGGGGAACTCAAGTCACAGCCACAGGGCAGTGAGGTTGGTTGGTGTGGGTGTCCCGGAGATGTTCTCTGAAATGTTCTGCCTGAAACATTGATTTTCCTGCTCCGCGGATGCTACCTGACCTGTTGTGCTTTTCCAGCACCACACTCTTGACTCGAATCTCCAGCACCTGCAGTCCTCACTTTTGCCTGTCCTGTTCTATGTTCTAATTAGCCGACCTGAACCTTTTCTCCAGAAAACTGAGGGGTGATTGCTTTACATAAAGATTTTGAAAGGTTGTAATAAGTATCTGTTTCTACGAGGGACCCAATCAGGGGACTGTAAATATGATTTACAGGGAATTGAGAAGGAGCTTCTTAACCCAGAGAGTGGTGAGAATGTGAACTGAATAACAACAGGGAGTGGTTAAAGTGAATAGCTAAGATGTAATCAAGAAGAAGTTGGAAAAGCACAACAGAGATAAAAGTGAAAGGATGTACTGATAATATTGCAGCAGAAGATATAGGAGAGAAGTTGGCCATTTGGCCCATCGAGTTGGCTTTGGCATTCAATGAGATCATGGCTAATCTGATAACCCTCAATCTCCAGTTACCTACCATTTCCCATAACCTTCGATTTCCTTACCAAATAAAAATCTATCTCAGCCTTGAATATACATAATGACTCAGTCTTGAGAGCACTCTGCAGTAAAGAATTTCTCAGATTCACTAGACTTTGAGCAGAGAGATTTCTCCTCATCTCTGTCTTAAATGGGAAACCGCTTACTGTGAGATTTTGTCCTCCGGCCCTAATCAAATTCGATGAAGCAGGGGAGAGTAGGAACAGATTCTGGCAACTATACAACAGATCATACAGAATGAAAGAATTTTACAGTAAAGAAGGAGGCCATTTGAATCACTGTGTCTGTCTCACCTCCTGAATGAGCTATTCAGCTCAGCCCATTCTCCAGCCCTGTCTCTGGAGCCCTCTAAATTCATCACTTTCAAATATATATCCAGCTCATTTTTGAAACCACCTACAAAATCCATTTGCACCTCTCTCCAGGCAGCACATTCCAAATCCTAACAACTCTCTGAGTAAAGAAGTTTCTCCTCATTTCATTCCTAGCTGTCTTGCTGATAATCTTGCAATTATGACCCCTTGAATGACTGACGTACCAACTAGTGGAAACAGAATATCCTTCTTCATCCTGTCAAAATTGTTCATAATTCCGATCACCTCAATAAGGTCACCTCTTAATCTTAGGAGAATAAGCCCAATTTCTTTCATCTTTCTTTGTATCTAAATTCCCTCAGTCCTGGTATCATTCTAATAAATCTCCTATGAACTTTAACATGCTGTCTTAAGTAAGGTGTCCAGAACTGAACACAGTGCTCCAAATGTGGTCTGACCAATGAGTTATAGAGGTATAGTATTACTTCTTTGCTTTTATAATCTATGTCACTATTTATAAACATAAAGATCCTAAAGGCCTTCTTAACAAATGTTTTAACTTGCCTGTCCGCCTTCAGAGAATCATGCACATGAATCCCGAGGTCCCTCTGCTCCTGTATTCCCCTCAAGATTCTACCTTTGAGCCTATATTGTCTCTCCATGTTACCAAAATGCATTGTCTCGCATCTTTCTACAGTAAAATTCATTTGTCCATTTGGCCAACTTGTCAATGTCCCTCTGAAATCATTCAGCATCATCCTCCCAACTCACTGTTCTCCCTAGCTTAGTGTCATCTGCAAATTTAGAGACACTGCCCTCAAAACCATCTTTAAATCAGAAAGAGCAAACACTGATCCCTGGAAACCACCACTTTCAACTTGTCTCCAGTCTGTGAAATATCCATATATACCTACCCTTTGTTTCCTATCTTTTAACCAACTTCTAATCCATGTTGCCAAGGATCCATCAATCTCAAATATTTCTAATTTGCTAACCAACCTGCTGTGTGGCACCATATTGAATGCTTTCTGAAAGTCGAAAAATATATAACATCCACAGCACTACCCTCATCCACCACCTGTGTCACCTTGTCAAAGAATTTGTTTAAATTTGTTGAGACATTACTTAACCTTGACAAAGTCATGTTGACCATCTAGTATTAACTTATTATTTTCTAACTGTATACTTACCTGACCTTTATTATGGCCTCCTTCAGTTTTCCCACTATTGATGTCAAGTTGGCAGATCTGTTTTTTCCTGGGTTATCCTTTACCCCTTTATTAAACAATTATATCACATTTTCAACCCTACAGTCCACAAGGACTAAACCCGTATTCAGAGGGGCCTGGAAAATTTCTATCAACAGTTCTGCGATTTGCTCCTTTATCTCTCTCAGCAGTTTAGGACGCATTCCATCTGGATCTGGTGACTTCTCTGCCTGAAATGCTGCCAGCCTTTTTAGCACCTGTTCTTTAGCTGTGACTATACTGTTCAGTTGCTCAACTACACCATTGTCACCGGCTTCTAATTTGGTTAAGAAATAAGCAAAATATTTGTTTAGTACCTCAGCCATATCCTTTGTTTCAGTAAGCAGTTTACCTTGGGCCCCACTCTATCCTTCACTAATCTTTTACTAATATTATGTTTGAAGAACATTTTACTTCTAGTTTTAGGGCAACCTGCCATCCTTTCCTCATGCTTCCTCTTAGCCTTCCTTATTCCAGCCTTAGCCTCTCTCCTGTACTTGAGATATCTTCTTGATTTCTATTACCTGTTTCTGTGCTTAAATTCCATTTAATACTGTGCTGTATTAAATTTATGCAGCACCTTTCATGATTTCATGTCTTTTAAAGTGGTTTAGAGTCATAGAGATGTACATAGAGATGGAAACAGACCCTTTGGACCAACCCGTCCATGCCGACCAGATATCCCATCCCAACCTAGTCAACCTGCCAGCACCCAGCCCATATCTCACCAAACCCTTCCTATTCATATATCCATCCAAATGCCTCTTAAATGTTGTAATTGTACCAGCCTCTACCACATCCTCTGGCAGCTCGTTCCATACACGTACCACCCTCTGCGTGAAAAAGTTGCCCCTTGGGTCTCTTTTATATCTTTCCCCTCTCACCCTAAACCTATGCCCTCTAGTTCTGAATTCCATGACCTGAGGGAAAAGACTTTGTCTATTTATCCTATCCATGCTCCTCATAATTTTGTAAACCTCTATAAGGTCACCCCTCAGTCTCCGATGTTCCAGGGAAAACAGCCCCAGCCTGGTCAGCCTCTCCTTGTAGCTCAAATCCTCCAACCCTGGCAACATCCTTGTAAATCTTTTCTGAACCTTTTCAAGTTTCACAACGTCTTTCAGATAGGAAGGAGACCAGAATTGCAAGCAATATTCCAACAGTTGCCTAACCAATGTTCTGGACAGCCGCAACATGACCTCCCAACTCCTGTACTCAATACTCTGACCAATAAAGGAAAGCATACAAAATGCCTTCTTCACTATTCTATCTACCTGTGACTCTAATTTCAAGGAGCTATGAACCTGCACTCCAAGGTCTCTTTGTTCAGCAACACTCCCTAGGACCTTACCATTAAGTGTATAAGTCCTGCTAAGATTTGCTTTCCCAAAATGCAGCACCTCGCCTTTATCTGAATTAAGCTCCATCTGCCACTTCTCAGCCCATTGGCTCATCTGGTCCAGATCCAGTTGTAATCTGAGGTAACCCTCTTCGCTGTCCACTCCACCTCCAATTTTGGTGTCATCTACAAACTTACTAACTGTAGCTCTTATGCTCACATCCAAATCATTTATGTAAGTGATAAAACGTAGAGGACTCAGCACCGATCCTTGTGACACTTCACTGGTCACAGGCCTCCAGTCTGAAAAATAACACTCCACCACCACCCTCTGTCTCCTACCTTTGAGCCAGTTCTGTATCCAAATGGCTAGTTCTCCCTGTACTCCGTGAGATCTAACCTTGCTAATCAGTCTCCCATGGGGAAAATTGTCGAACGCCTTACTGAAGTCTATATAGATCACATCTACTATTCTGTTCTCATCAATCTTCTTTATTACTTCTTCTCAATCAAGTTTGTGAGACATGATTTCCCACACACAAAGCCATGTTGACTATCCCGAATCAGTCCTTGCCTTTCCACATATATGTACATCCTGTCCCTCAGGATTCCCTCCAACAACTTGCTCACTACTGAGGTCAGGCTCACCAGTCTGTAGTTCCCTGACTTGTCTTTACCACCCTTCTTAAACAGTGGCACCACGTTTGCCAACCTCCAGTCTTCCAGCACCTCACCTGTGACTATCGATGATACAAATATCTCAGCAAGAGGCCCAGCAATCACTTCTCTAGCTTTCCACAGAGTTCTTGGGTACACCTGATCAGGTTCTGTTTAATGAAGGACTTAAAGCAGAATCATCATTGTAATGGAGTTACCCACAATACAATCACTGTGGCTTGAGGAGATCTAAACATCCAAACACAAGAGGAAGACTAAACAGCAACAGGGACAGTTTGCGTGTCAATTATATGTTTAATTTAATAAAGCATCCAAAGGTGTTACAGCAGCCTTATGACCTAAAATAATAAAAATTGAAAATATGGACAGATGTAGGCCATTTGGCCCTTTGAGTCATCTCTGGCATTCAGTATGATCATAGCTGATCAACCAACTCAGAACCCTGTTCCCACTTTCACCACATACCCTTTGGCTCTAAGAACTATCTATCACCTTCTTGAAAACATTCAATTTGGTCTCAACCACTTTCTGTGGCAGAGAATTCCACATTTCTATCACTCTGTGTGAAGAAATTTTTCCACATCTCCTCTATCCTAAGACTGTGACTTCTGGTTCTGGACTCCCCAATCTTTGGGAACATGCTTCCTGCATTCACCCTTTCTAATTAAATGGTAATAATAATAATAATCTAATGATGGATTGTCCCTTTGTTTTGACAAGATGAGTACTCAGCAAGGAAACCAATTGTTCATTCTTAGGATTTGCTGATCCGATTGCAAATATGACTAAATGGGGCGGGGGGGCGGGGGGGGTGCAGGCTTTCTACTGACCTCACTTGTGCTGTAGGAAGCTGAGGTAAAAACAATGATCGCAGATGCTGGAAACCAGAGTGTAGATTAGAGTGTGCTGGAGAAGCACAGCAGTTCAGGCAGCATCCGAGGTACTGCTCCTCGAATGCTGCCTGAACTGCTGTGCTTTTCCAGCAACACTCTAATCCAGACAGTAGGAAGCTGACTCTGTTCCCCACAAATGCTGAGACTGTCTTGATGTTGGGAACTACTCTATTTCAATTTATTTAGAGTCGTTTTTTACCGTGTAGTAGCCTATACCTTACAAGCAATGAGAGTGGCTTTCAAAATGGCCTTGTCGCTGAGTTAGTAACTTCTTACGTTGCAGTTCTCATGCTCAGCTGTCTGTATCTGCATCCAGCCATCCTGTCTGTGGGAATTGTTCAAGTGAGTCACATGGCTGACCCAGCGAAGCTGACCTCTGATAGATATGTTCACTAAAATAACTTTGGTGTGGGGTGTCCGTCCTGCCACTTCATATTGCAGATAAATCTAAAACAGCAAAGGTGTAATTCATCTGTTTAATTTATGTGCCACCGTTAGGTTGTAACCATGCCTCACAGTCAGGGCAAAGTGATTTACGAGCCACTACATGGTAAGCCACTACACTGTAAGTAATCGAAGGAAGTATTCTAATTTAAGTCTACATGACAGACGATGATCTTTGTTTTCTGACAAGCTCCATGATCTCTCAACAGCCTGTTGGTGACCTTGCCGCATGGTGAGCTTGTTTTTGTAAAGTAATACATGATTTCATCATCCAATACAAAGTTGCACGTTGTATGTTCTATGTGTGGATCTGATTTAAATCAGTCCCTCCCTGAACTGAAATCAGAATGAAATCAGACCTTCTACATTGAGACCTGGCTTAAATCAATCCCTCCCTTGTTAATATCTGACCAAATCTGAATTGTATTTGTATCTGTATTTAAAATCAGTCCCTCCCTGAATTGTCTGAGGACCTCATTCAAATCAGCTACTCCCCTTATTGGGATCTTATTTGATTAGATCAGTTTAGATTCCCTTGGTCATTTCCCCCAACAAATCCACACTCGAACCCTTTTGTCTCTGACTAATGCACCTAACACTTTGGGCAATTTAGCATAGTCAATTCACCCAACCTGTACACTTTTGGATTGTGGGAGGAAACCCATGCAAACACAGGGAGAATGTGCAAAGTCCACACAGACAGTCGCCTGAGACTGGAATTGAACCCAGGTACCTGGCGCTGTGAGGCAACAGTACTAACCACTGAGTCACCGTGCCACCCTTATTGAGGTCTGATTAAAGTCTGATTGAGATTGAGACGTTATTAAAAGCAGACCCTCCAAATACAGTTTGAGGGATCGGATTTAAATCAGTCCCTCCCTGATTTCAGATTTGATTAAAATCTGACCTTCTCTGAATTGAGATGTTATTAAAATCAGCCCCTCCATGTACTGAGAATTTAAAATCAGCTCCTCCCAAAATTGCCTGAAGATTTGATTAAAATCGGTCCAAGTTGAGATCTGGTTAAAATCGGTAAGCTCTGATTGGATAGCTTTACCTTAACATCCTTTTGTGATCAAAAACACATTACCATAGGTTTGGACAATGGTTTTGTTGCAAACAGCTTACGGTATTCAGTCGCAATGGAATGATTTAATGAGTATGGAACCAGCCCATTACTGTTGACCAACGGGCTGAGAAGTGGCAGGTGGAATTTAATTTAGATAAATGTGAGGTGCGGCATTTTGGGAAGGCAAATCTTAGCAGGACTTATACACTTCGTGGTAAGGTCCTAGGGAGTGTTGCTGAACAAAGAGACCTTGGAGTGCAGGTTCATAGCTCCTTGAAAGTGGAGTCACAGGTAGATAGGATAGTGAAGAAGGCATTTGGTATGCTTTCCTTTGGTCAGAGTATTGAGTACAGGAGTCAGGAGGTCATGTTGTGGCTGCCCAGAACACTGGTTAGGCCACTGTTGGAATATTGCTTGCAATTCTGGTCTCCTTCCTATCTCAAAAATGTTGTGAAACTTGAAAGGGTTCAGAAAACCTTACAAGGATGTTGCCAGGGTTGGAGGATTTGAGCTATCGGGAGAGGTTGAATAGGCTAGGACTGGTTTCCCTCGAGCATCGGAGACTGAGGGGTGACCTTACAGAGGTTTATAAAATCATGAGGGGCATGGATAGGATAAATAGACAAAGTCCTTTCCCTGGGGTGAGGGAGTCCAGAACTAGAGGGTATAAGTTTAGGGTGAGAGGAGAAAGATATAAAAGAGACCTAAGGGGCAACTTTTTCACGCAGAGGGTGGTACGTGTATGGAACGAGCTGCCAGAGGAAGTGGTGGAGGCTAGTACAATTGCAACATTCAAAAGGCATCTGGATGAGTATATGAATAGGAAGGGTTTGGAGGGATATGGTCTAGGTGCCGGCAGGTGGGACTAAAATGGGGTGGGATATCTGGTAAGCACGGACAAGTTGGACCGAAGGGTCTGTTGCTGTGCTGTATATCTCTATAATTGTCTTGACAATCTGACAAAGAATGGTTGGTAGGTTGGGAATGTGAAGGATGACCCAGACACATAAACTAATAATTGCATGCAAACTAATGGTGGCTCCAGGTCAGAGGATGAAAAACTAAGACAGGATGTGCTGATAATGATTGTTTCAGGTGAGAATAATGTTCCTTTAACATTGCTAACTTACTAGAATGTAAATAACACCAATAAATAATGATCTATAGCACCACATTCACAAAGGAGTGGCTTTATTGGCATTGCTGGTTAAAACATCACAGAAAGTAAATGATTCCAGTATTAAGTACCCTTTTAATAAAGTGTCTCCTGGAACACATCCAGAACATACTGAGCTAGAAAAAGAAATACCAACTGTTTAATGGCATGAGTTTAGGATTTTAAAATAACAAGTGTAAAATGATGGTCTCCCATAGTAACAGATACGATGGGTTGGAGTCTTATAATGTGGTTTTGGGATTTACAAACATTGGTGAGTGGCCGCAGAACCTGAAGAGGAAGAAGTTATGGAAATGAGGAAATCTAAGGGAGAATTTGCTGAGGGCCATTATTTGAATCTACCAGAAACTGATGGCTTTTGGAAAAGCAGAATGTACATGTATATGGGAAAGGGGACCCAGGAGAATGGAATGCAAACCACAACTGGGGTCTGTCAAACTACCAGACTCCATATTTATGCTTTCCCAAATATCATACCTTTCCATCAATTTCCCCATCTTCAGCATGTTCTGAATTTTCTTTTGACCAATTAATACTTATGTTTTGTAAACATAATGAACTAACAATCTTATGTGCATAATTTCCTCATATATTACCTCCATGTGTGCCTTTAAAAAGGAACAAATATTATTCTATCAAATACTTAAAGGTCATTATGTATATATGATGTTCAGGTTTTTACAAAGTCTCTAGAACAACACAGGAGAGATTCTTTACTGAAATAATTAAAATCAATTCTCTGTAAACAGTACATTTTCTTTAATAATCACTAATAAAAGGAGCCATAGCTGATTTTTTTGCCAGTGCTGGAAATTCTCACACAAAATAATAGCTGATTTTGTTCACATCCTGCTTTAGTTTTTTTTTCTAAGAGGAATCCATAACAGAAAAGCAAACTTCGTCACATATTTATTTAAATTCATCTTTCTTAAATAAATTTTTACCACCCAATCGCCCATCTTTTGAAGTTTGGTATAAGCAAAGTAAATGCCAAATGCTCACAGCATGTTGGCACTCTCCATTTACTATTCATCTCCTGTTCAGGATGTATAATTGTGACTGAAACCATTCTCAATGTTGAGGCTGAGACATAAAATATCCAAGCAAACTTTATGCTGAGGCCTTTAGTGAAAATTTGAACAAAGTAAAAAAAATTACAGTAGACAATTCAATGATAAGTTGAATGACATCATTGTGTAGTTTTTTTTTATTTAAGACTTCATTTTGGAAATTAGAAATGTCAGTTAATGAAGAAAAATGACTAGGTCAAAAATATTCAGACTTAAATTGACAAACCTCCAAAACCTAGTGGCTAGTGTAGAACTGGCTGTCATATTTGTCACATCACATCACTGGGTTCTAATGCATTAATGTTGGAAAACCTAAAGGCATCATTGATTTGGACTTTTAACTAGCATGATGAATATATTCAAGATTTTAATTACAATTATGACAATTGCCTGTGAATCAGAAAGATGCACCAAAAGCAATCCCAACTTCTGCAATGGATGTTTTGATCACGACATTGTGTACCAGAGCTGGATGGACCAGAGGCTCCAGGCTTCATTTTGGCTCGATTCTGATCTCAGTCACAATTAGCCTTGAAAACGTGAGTTACACGGAGGAAATTTAGCCCCCCATTTGAAATGACAGGTGCATGGACATGAGCTAAAGCCAGGCAATTGATGGCAACGCTTACTGCCTTTCTTTACTAGTAAAGAATGGACACTTGGCATAAGATAGCAGAGATATCCTGCACCAGGGCATAAGGAGGCATTTTGAGGAGGGGAAACCAAATAATTGGAAAAAGAATTCTGTATTAAGCCATTTTAAAAACATACATGTAGTGGTATGCAGTTTTGGTATGTGTGTGTTCTGAAGCCAACAGTACTCCTGTAATTGGGATGCTATGACAGTTCATACAAGTGATGCAATGGCATTTTCATGTTTAAACATCTTCAAAGCACATGCAAAAATAAGAGATCAGAATAACAACAAGTATTCTAGCACTACACTATCCCTGTTCCTTAAACAGCTCCCACACTGTTCAGGCAGTCCCTGTGGAGACAGTTTCCAATGCACCCCATTGCACAGACACTGCTCTCACTGTGTACATGCCATCTTCCCCCAGCACTGCCCTCAATGGACAGATATAACCTTCAATACTCAGGGTCTTGTATGGAGCATTATTTTTTTTAAAAACTTTGAAAAACTTTAAAGATATATAAATTTGTTGAGAAAATGACTAACACAAACAGTCCCTCGTCACTCTCACAACCTGAGGTAGGGTGATGGGGAATTCATTAATATCAACCATTTGGGACCAAGCAGAGCTCTCAACTGAAATTGAGAAGTAACGTGTTCGAAGCGAGACCCTTGCTTACTGAGGAGTTAGATAAGCGCAGTCCTACCGTCTGGGAGTCCCTTGAAAGGACGATGGCCAAGACATGCGGGATTTATTCAGCCCGGGTCTGTCACTGGTATCCACGGCGTTAGATCGCTCCATCTGGCGGTGAACATGCCGGTCTGTGTCCGAGTATCCGCGGTGTTTGATCTTGATGGGTGTTCGGGGTTGTCTCCACAGGTGCTGCGGGGGTTTCAGGGTGTTCTGCCCCTCTCTGGGGACGGGCAGGGACAGGGACAAGCTCTTCTTGGAGCAAGGTGGGGGATCCATCGCCGGACGAGGGGAGAAGGAGGAGGGGTGTGGGGGTGGGCAGAGCTGGTCTCAATCTAATGGGCACCACCACAGTGACCCGGCAGGGCTCCAGCAGCGGCTCAGCTCTGGGTTCAGGGGCACAGACAGGGGTGAAGTTTCAGCTCATCAGATGGTCCCGGGCTGGGGCTGAGGGTAGGAGGCTGTGAGTGACTCCCTCCCGGCCCCTGTAACAGGGACTCGAGCCCTCCCCAAGAGACTGAGCTGACCTCAGTTCATTCACCCAGTGCCACCACTGACACTGTCATCATTGACACCGCCTTCCCTCCCTCCCTCCCCCCGGGTTTGATTCTGAGACTTTGCCTCCTTCCCTGGCTCCTCCTGGAGATGCTGTTGTTACAAAATAATGTGGGGTTATTTTTTTTTAGCAGTTCAGTCTCGTAGGCAGCAACACACCCGCTGTTCAACTCATTTTAGTCGCTCCTCTCCTGCTTCCTTTTTAATGTACACCTTCTAATTTTTGTTTCTGTTTTGGTTTGGTCTGAATCAGCAGCGGTTCCGATCCTGCTGCACTTCCATTTGCCGGGTTTGTTTTTGTTCTGATCGCTGTCTGTCTAGCGGATGGCTCGTTCCCCTGTTTAAGCTCCCCTCTGTGTCTCGCCCATCCTCAGGCTGGCTCCCAGTTCTCCCGCACGCAGTGGGCACCCTTTCCAATCGCTAGTAAACTTCTCCCTTTTCCTCGCCGGCACCGTGTTCCAGACTCATCGTTCCTCTGTCGCCCGGCTTCTATTTTTAATTCAGCTTTTATGAAATCCGCCTCTCCCCGGCTGTCCCACGTATTCCCACCAAACTTACATTTGCAGTTCCCTGTGCCCTCTCCTGCCTGAGGTCTTGCTGCTAGCGTCTTCTCTGACCAGTCTCAGCGCTGGATTATTGCTCAGCTTCTCCACGGCAGAGTCAGCCTCTCTCTCCAGAGCTCTTTCTGCCCCTCAGTCCCTTCCGTGCGTTCTCTCCCTCCCTTCCCCTCTGGAGCAGTGAAGATCAGTATCTTATTCTGTTGCTAAGAAATACTCGCGAGCGCTCTCTGGCACCGAGACACACAAACCACAGTCTCCTTCTCAGCAACATCAAAGAAACCTGTTTCTGTCATCTCTCCATCCACCTCTCTCCTGCTCTATGTGCTGTCTCTATCTCTTGTTTATTATCCGTCTATTTCCGTGTATCTCCGCTTGTTTCCCGCTAGTCTAACCTGTTCCTTAATAATCTATTTAATTAACCAGCCAGGTGAACGTGCTAGACACATTCCTGATTCTATTTTTCTGAAAACAACCGGAAAGTTAGGCGAGATGTTCCCTGATCTGATTGGTTCACTTCCTCTACATTAAACGACACAGTGCAAGAGAAAATATTCCCTTCAAGAAACTTTGTGTAAACCCAAAGATAGAAAAACATGGAATGAAAGTGGGAGATGGTGCAGTGTTTGTACACACTGACTGAGAGTGGGAGATGGTACATTTTTTTGTACACAGACAGGCAGCGAGAGATAGTGCAGTGTTTGTACACATTAACTGAATGGGAGCAGGTGCAATGTTTGTACACACGGACTGAGAGTTGGACACTGTGCAGTGTTGCATACGCTGAGAGAGGGAGATGGTGCAGTTTTGGACTCTGACTGAGAGGGGAGACAGTGCAGTGTTTTACACACTGACTAAAGAGTGGAGGCTCATCCAGCGTTTGTATACACTAACTGAAATTGGGAGATGGTGCAGTGTTTGTACACACTGACTGAGAGTGGGAGATGGTGCAGTGTTTGTACACACTGACTGAGAGTGGGAGATGGTGCAGTGCTTGTACACACTGACTGAGAGTGGGAGATGGTGCAATGTTTGTACACACTGACTGAGAGTGGGAGATGGTGCTGTGTTGTATACGCTGAGAGAGGGAGATGGTGCAGTGTTTGTACACACTGACTGAGAGTGGGAGATGGTGCAGTGTTTGTACACACTGACTGAGAGGGGGAGATGGTGCAGTGTGTGTACACACTGACTGGGAGTGGGAGATGATGCAGTGTTTGTACACACTGACTGAGAGTGGGAGATGGTGCAGTGCCTGTACACACTGACTGAGAGAGAGAGAGAGAGAGAGAGAGAAACAGAGCAGTGCTTATACACACTGACTGAGAGTGGGAGATGGTACAGTGTTTGTACACAGACAGACAGACAGAGAGACAGTGCAATGTTTGTACACATTAACTGAATGGGAGCAGGTGCAATGTTTGTACACATGGACTGAGAGTAGGAGATGGTGCAGTGTTGTATACGCTGAGAGTGGAAGATGGCGCAGTGTTTGTACACACTGTCTCTGAGGTGGTGCATTTCGAGAAGTCTAAGTCTAGAGCGAATTATACAGTAAACGGAAAAGTTGATGGGCAGAGAGATCTGAGAGTTCAGGTCCATTGTACCCTGAAGGTTGCTGCACAGGTGGACAGAGTGGTCAAGAGGGCATATAGTATGCTTGCCTTCATCAGACGGGGTATTGAGTATAAGAGCTGGCAGGTCATGTTAAATCTATACACGACATTGGTTTGGCCACATTTAGAATGCTGTGTACAGTTCATGTAAGCACATTACCAAAAGGATGTGGAAGCTTCGGAGAGGTGCAGAGAAGGTTTACGAGGATGTTGCCTGGTATGGAAGGAGCAAGCTATAAAGAGAGGTTGAGCAGGTTAGGTTTGTTTTCATTAGAAAAAAGGAGATTGAGGGGGGGACCTGATTGAGGTCTACAAAATCATGAAGAATATAGACAGGGTAGATCGAGATAAGCTTTTTCCCAGGGTGCAGGATTCAATAACGAGTGGTCACGCTTTCAAGGTGAGAGGTGAAACGTTTAAGGGGGATACATGCAGCAAGTACCTTACACAGAGGGTGCTAGGTTCCTGGAACGCATTGCCAGCAGAGGTAGTAGAGGCAGGCAAGGTAGAATGTGGGCGGCACGGTGGCACAGTGGTTAGCACTGCTGCCTCACAGCGCCTGAGACCCGGGTTCAATTCCCGACTCAGGCGACTGACTGTGTGGAGTTTGCACATTCTCCCCGTGTCTGCGTGGGTTTCCTCTGGGTGCTCCAGTTTCCTCCCACAATCCAAAGATGTGCGGGTCAGGTGAATTGGCCATGCTAAATTGCCCCTAGTATTAGGTAAGGGGTAAATGTAGGGGTATGGGTGGGTTGCGCTTCGGCGGGTCGGTGTGGACTTGTTGGGCTGAAGGGCCTGTTTCTAATCTAATCTAATCAATTAAGATGCGTCTGGACAGATGCATGAGTAGGTCGGGAGCAGAGGGATACAAATGCTTAGGAATTGGTTGACAGGTTTATCCAGTAGATTTGGATCGACTAGGGCTTGGAGGGCTGAATGGCCTGTTCTTGGGCTGCAAATTTCCTTTGTTCTTTCACGGAGAGTGGAAGATGATGAAGTGTATGTACACGGACTGAGAGTAGGAGATAGTGCAATGTTTGTACACAACATTAAGAGTAGGAAATGATCGAGTTTTTGTACACATTGACTGAAAGTGAGAGATGACGCAGTGTTTTCATGCGCTGATACTGGGATATAGTGCAGTGTTTGTACACACTGAATGAGAGTAGGAGAAGGTGCAGTATTTGTTCACACTGACAGAGAGAGAGAGAGAGACAGAGACAGAGCAGTGCTTACACACTGACTGAGAGTGGGAGATGGTACAGTGTTTGTACACAGACAGACAGAGAGACAGTGCAATGTTTGTACACATTAACTGAGTGGGAGCAGGTGCAATGTTTGTACACATGGACTGAGAGTGGGACACTGTGCAGTGTTGTATACGCTGAGAGAGGGAGATGGTGCAGTGTTTGTACACACTGACTGAGAGTGGAAGATGGTGCAGTGTCTGTATTCACTGGCTGACAGTGGGAGACGGTGCAGAGTTGGTACTCAGACAGAGGGATAGTGCAGTGTTTGTACACACTAACCAAATGGGAGTTAGTGCAGCGTTTGTACACACTGAGTGAGAATGTGAGCTGGTGCAGTGTTTAGACTCACTGACTGAGAGTTGGAGATGGTGCAGTGTTTGTACACACTGACTGAGAGTGGGAGCTCGTACAGTGTTTGTACACACTCACAGAAATTGGGAAATGGTGCAGTGTTTGTACACACTGAGAGAGGGAAACAGTGCAGGGTTTGTACACACTGAGAGAGGGAAACAGTGCAGTGTTTGTAAACACTGACTGAGAGTGGGAGATGGTGCAGTGTTTGTACACACCGACACTGAGGTGATGCATTTTCGGAAGTCTAAGTCTAGACCGAATTATACAGTAAACGAAGAGCCTTGGGAAAAGTTGATGAGCAGAGAGATCTGAGAGTTCAGGTCCATTGTACCCTGAAGGTTGCTGCACAGGTGGATAGAGTGGTCAAGAGGGCATATGGTATACTTGCCTTCATCAGACAGGGTATTGAGTATAAGAGCTGGCAGGTCATGTTAAATCTATACACGACATTGGTTCGGTCACATTTAGAATGCTGTGTACAGTTCATGTAAGCACATTACCAAAAGGATGTGGAAGCTTTGGAGAGGTGCAGAGAAGGTTTACGAGGATGTTGCCTGGTATGGAAGGAGCAAGCTATAAAGAGAGGTTGAGCAGGTTAGGTTTGTTTTCATTAGAAAAAAGGAGATTGAGGGGGGGACCTGATTGAGGTCTACAAAATCATGAAGAATATAGACAGGGTAGATCGAGATAAGCTTTTTCCCAGGGTGCAGGATTCAATAACGAGTGGTCACGCTTTCAAGGTGAGAGGTGAAACGTTTAAGGGGGATACATGCAGCAAGTACCTTACACAGAGGGTGCTAGGTTCCTGGAACGCATTGCCAGCAGAGGTAGTAGAGGCAGGCAAGGTAGAATGTGGGCGGCACGGTGGCACGGTGGTTAGCACTGCTGCCTCACAGCGCCTGAGACCCGGGTTCAATTCCCGACTCAGGCGACTGACTGTGTGGAGTTTGCACATTCTCCCCGTGTCTGCGTGGGTTTCCTCTGGGTGCTCCAGTTTCCTCCCACAATCCAAAGATGTGCGGGTCAGGTGAATTGGCCATGCTAAATTGCCCCTAGTGTTAGGTAAGGGGTAAATGTAGGGGTATGGGTGGGTTGCGCTTCGGCAGGTCGGTGTGGACTTGTTGGGCTGAAGGGCCTGTTTCTAATCTAATCTAATCTAATCTAATCAATTAAGATGCGTCTGGACAGATGCATGAGTAGGTCGGGAACAGAGAGTAGATTTGGATCGACTAGGGCTTGGAGGGCTGAATGGCCTGTTCCTGGGCTGCAAATTTCCTTTGTTCTTTCACGGAGAGTGGAAGATGATGAAGTGTATGTACACGGACTGAGAGTAGGAGATAGTGCAATGTTTGTACACAACATTAAGAGTAGGAAATGATCGAGTTTTTGTACACATTGACTGAAAGTGAGAGGTGATGCAGTGTTTTCATGCACTGATACTGGGATATAGTGCAGTGTTTGTGTACACACTGAATGAGAGTAGGAGAAGGTGCAGTATTTGTTCACACTGACTGAGAGAGAGAGAGAGAGAGAGACAGAGACAGAGCAGTGCTTACACACTGACTGAGTGTGGGAGATAGTGCAGTGTTTGTACACACTGACTGAGAGTAGGAGATGGTGCAGTGTTTGTACACACTGACTGACAGTCAGAGATGGTGTGCAGTGTTTGTACACACTGACTGACAGTAGGAGAGGTTCAGTGTTTGTATATACTGACTGACAGTAGGAGACGGTGCAGTGTTTGACACACTGACAGAGTGGAAGACGGCGCAGTGTTTGTACACAATGACTGCTCAACATGCAGTGATGAGAGTAGGTGATGGTGCAGTGTTTGTACACATCGAGAGTCGGAGATGGTTCAGTGTTTGTACACACTGACTGAGAGTGGGAGATGGAGCGGTGTTTGTATACATTGACAGAGGGTGGGAGATGCTGTAGTGTTTGTACACATTGAGAGTGGGGGATGAGGCAGTGGTTGTACGCCCTGGAAGTGGGAGACAGTGCAGTGCCTGTACACACTGATTGAGAGTGGGAGACAGTGCAGTGCCTGTACAAACTGACTGACAGTGGGAGATGGTGTAGTGTTTGTACACAATGACTAAGAGTAGGAGATGATCGAGTTTTTGTACACATTGACTGAAAGTGAGAGATGATGCAGTGTTTGCATGCACTGACACTGGGAGATGGTGCAGTGTTTGTACACACTGAATGAGATTGGGTGATAGTGCAGTGTTTGGACTCACTGAGAGTAGGGGACAATGCAGTGTTTGTACATACTGATTGAGAGTGGGAGATGGTGCTGTGCCTGTATACACTGATTGACAGTGGGTGATGGTACAGTGTTTGTACACATTGAGAGTGAGGGATGATGCAGTGTTTGTATGCCCTGAAAGTGGGAGACAGTGAAGTGTTCGTACACACTGATTGAGATGGTGCAGTGCCGGTACACATTGATTGACAGTGGGAGATGGTGCAGTGTTTGTACACAATGACTGAGAGTAGGAGATGATCGAATTTTTGTACACATTGACCCTTGAGAGATGATGCAGTGTTTGCATGCACTGACACTGGGAAATGGTGCAGTGTTTGTACACACAAAGTGGGAGATGGTGCAGTGTTTGTTACACACTGACAGAGTGGGAGATGGTGCAGTGTTTGTATACATTGACTGAGAGTGAGAGAGAGTGCAGTGTTTGGACACACTTACTAAGAGTGGGAGAAGGTGTCGCATTTGTACACACTGACTGGAAGGGGGGAGTTGATGTGGGGATTGCACACAGACTGTGAGTGTGAGATGGTGCAATGTTTGTTTACACTGACTGAGAGTGGGAAATGGTGCTGTGTTTGTACACACTGACTGAGAGTGGGAGATGGTGTAGTGTTTGTAAATACTGAGAGTGAGGGATAGTGCATTGTTTACATACACTGACTGAGAGTGGGAGATGGTGCAGCGTTTGTACACAGTGACTGAGAGTAGGAGATGCTGTAGTGTTCGTACACATTGACTGAGAGTGAGAGACGGTGCAGTGTTTGTACACACCGAGAGTGGGAGATGATACTCCGTTTGTACACAGTGACTGAGAGTAGGAGATGCTGTAGTGTTTGTACACACTGACTGAGAGTGGGAGATGGAGCAGTGTTTGTGCAAAGTGACTGAGGGTGGGAGGTGGTGCAGCGTTTATACACACGAACTCAGAGTGGGAGATCACTTCCTCCAGATGAAAGGGGTAGCCATGGGCACCCGCATGGGCCCTATCTGTGCCTGTCTCTTTGTTGACTACATAGAAAAGTCCATCTTCCGTAGTTACACCAGCACCACTCCCCACTTCCTCCACCGCTACATTGATGACTGCATCAGCGCCACCTCGTGCTCCCGCATCAACTTCACCAACACATTCCAACCCAACTGGACCATCTCTGACACCTCCCTCCACTTCCTAAACCTCTCATCTCCATCAATGATGACCGACTTGACACTGACACCTCTTCCCATGCTTCCTCCTGCAAAAATGCTATCTCGTATTCCCAATTCCTCCGCCTCCGCCGTATTTGCTCCCAGGAGGACCAGTTCTACCCACAAACACACCAGATGGCCGCCTTCTAGAAGACCGCAATTTCCCTTCCCACGTGTTTGAAGATGCCCTCCAATGCAACTCATCCACATCCCGCCCCTCTGCCCTCAAAGCCCATCCCTACAACTGTAACAAGGACAGAACCCACCGTCCTCACCTTCCACCCTACCAACCTTTGCATAAACCGCATCCTCTGCCGACATTTCCGTCACCTCCAAACGGACCCCACCACCAGAGATATATTTCCCTGCCCACCCCTTTCCACAAAGACCGTTCCTTCCATGACTACCTGGTCAGGTCCACGCCCCATAACAACTCACCTTCCCCTCCTGACACACTCCCCTGCCATCGCAGGAATTGCAAAACCTACGCCAACACCTCCTCCCCCTTCACCTCCATCCAAGGCCCCAAAGGAACCTTTCAAAATCCATCAAAGTTTCACCTGCACATCCACCAATGTCATTTATTGTATCAGTCGCTCCTGATGCGGTCTCCGCTACACTGGGAGCCTGGACGCCTCTTCGCAGAGTGGTTTAGAAAACATCTCCGGGACACCCGCACCAATCAACCCCACCGCCCTGTGGCCGAACATTTCAACTCCCCCTCCCACTCTGCCGAGGACATGCAGGTCCTGGGCCTCCTCCACCACTGCTCCCTCACCACCAGACGCCTGCAGGAGGAACTCCTCATCTTTCGCCTAGGAACACTCAAACCCCGTGGCATCAATGTGAACTTCACCAGTTTCATCATTTCCCCTCCCCTCACCTTACCCCAGTTCCAACCTTCCAGCTCAGCACCATCCTCATGACCTGTCTTACTTGCCAATCTTCCTTCCCACCTATCCGCTCCACCCTCCTCTCTGACCTATCCCCTTCATCCCCACCCCATCCACCTATTGTATTCTTTGCTACCTTCTCCCCAGCCCCACACAGCCCATTTATCTCTCCAACCCGGAGGCTCCCAGCCTTCATTCCTGATGAAGGGCTTTTGCCTGAAACATCGACTTTCTGCTCCTCAGATGCTGCCTGACCTGATGTGCTTTTCCAGCACCACTCCAATCTAGACTCTGATTTCCAGCATCTGCAGTCCTCACTTTTGCCTTGCCGCAGTGTTTGTACGCACTTACGAGGAGGCGGGGGATGATACAGTGTTTGTACACACTGTCTGAGAGTGGGAGATGATGCAGTGTTTGTACACACTGACTGAGAGTGGGAGATGATGCAGTGTTTGTACACACTGACTGAGAGTGGGAGATGATGCAGTGTTTGTACACACTGACTGAGAGGGGGAGATGATGCAGTGTTTGTACACACTGACTGAGAGTGGGAGATGATGCAGTGTTTGTACACACTGACTGAGAGGGGGAGATGATGCAGTGTTTGTACACACTGACTGAGAGTGGGAGATGATGCAGTGTTTGTACACACTGACTGAGAGGGGGAGATGATGCAGTGTTTGTACACACTGACTGAGAGTGGGAGGTGATGCAGTGTTTGTACACATTGATGAAGTGTGGGAGATGATGCAGTGTTTGTGCACACTGACTGAGAGTGGGAGATGATACAGTGTTTGTCCACAGTGATTTTTGAGAGTGGGAGACAGTACGGTGTTTGTACACACTTACTGAGAGTGGAAGATGGTGCAGTGTTTGTACACATTGACTGAGCGTGTGAGAGGCTGTAGTGTTTGGACACATTAACTGAGAGTGGGAGACAGTGCAGTATTTGTCCACACTGAGAGTGGGAGATGGTGCAGTATTTGTACATACTGACTGCGAATGTGCAATGGTGCAGTGTTTGTACACACTGGTCAAGATTGGGGGACTCTGTAGTGTTTGTAAACATTGACTGAGAGTGGGAGATGATGCAGTGTTTGTACACACTGATAGTGAGAGATGATGCAGTGTTTGTACACAATGATAGTGGGAGATGGTGCAGTGTTTGTACACACTGACTGAGAATGGGAGACAGTGCAATGTTTGTCCACATTCACTAAGAGTGCGAGATGGTGCTGTGTTTGTGCATACTGAGTGAAAGAGGAAGACAGTGCAGTATTTTTACATACTGACCGAGATTGGGAGACTACTGTTTGTAAACATTGACTGAGAGTGGCAGATGATGCAGTGTTTGTACATATTCATTGAGAATGGGAGATGGTGCAGTGTTGTGGTTCTGTTCGCCGAGCTGGGAGTTTTTGTTGCAAACGTTTCATCCCCTTTCTAGGTGACATCCTCAGTGCTTGGGAGCCTTCTGTGAAGTGCTTCTGTAATGTTTCCTCCGGCATTTATAGTGGCTTGTCTCTGCCGCTTCCGGTTGTCAGTTGCTGTCCGCTGTAGTGGCCGGTATATTAGGTCCAGGTCGATGTGTTTGTTGATAGTATCTGTGGATGAGTGCCATACCTCTAGGAATTCCCTGGCTGTTCTCTGTTTGGCTTCCCCTATAATAGTAGTGTTGAATTCATGTTGTCACCTGCGTGTGTGGCTACTAAGGATAGAAAGGGGATGAAACATTTGCAACAAAAACTCCCAGCTCGGCGAACAGAACCACAACAACGAGTACCCGAGCTACAAATCTTCTCCCAAACTTTGAATGGTGCAGTGTTTCTATACACTGAGAGAGGAAGATGGTGCATTGATTGTACACAGTGACTAAGTTTCAGAGATGGTGCAGTGTTAGTATGCACTGACAGAGAGAGGGAGATGGTTCAGTATTTATATACATTGACTGAGGGTGGGAGACAGTGCGGCATTTGTACACACTGACTGAGAGTGGGGGATGATACAGTGTGTATACACACTGACAGAGTGGGAGATGATACAGTGTGTGTACACACTGACTGAGAGTGGGAGATGATACAGTGTGTGTACACACTGACTGAGAGTGGGAGATGATACAGTGTGTGTACACACTGACAGAGTGGGAGATGATACAGTGTGTGTACACACTGACTGAGAGTGGGGGATGATACACTGTGTGTACACACTGACTGAGAGTGGGGGATGATGCAGTGCTCATATTCATTATGAACTCCTGATTTTGGTCATGTGCTTCATCCTCTTAAAAGTTCCTCTTCATGTTCAAAATGTTTTTTTTCTCTCTGATGTTATTGTTTCTCTCACAACGTAGCACATCACATGGTGTTAAATTTGTCAAGCAGCCCCTTTTATACACCAACACTCTTGCAAAATGTACATGTTGTTCAGTGAAACAAGAAATTTAATGTGGTTTTTCACGTTAATGGTGTGACTGCTGCAATTCTTTATGACCACATAAACATTTTTTTCACCATTTTAATCAACCTTCCTGTGTCTTATACTTGCAATGTGTTCTGTTTCTGTTTGATATGTCTAGCTTCTCTTGATTGTCTTTAATTTTCCAGTAGATTATCATTCAGCTCCTACCTCACTACTGCCTTGGTTCAGACATGGATGAAAGATCTAAACTTCAGAGGTAAGAGTAACTGCCCTTGAGATCAAGATTGCATTTGACCAAGTGTGGCATCAAGGTGCCTTGGCAAAACCAGAGTCAGTGGGAATCCAGGTTAAAACTCTGTATTGGTTGGAGTTAATTCTTGCACAGAGAAAGATGCTGCAGTTGTTGGGTCTCAATCACTTTTGTGCATTTCTCTGACAAACAGTGATTCACTGACACACCTTTGTTCTAGCTCTTGCAGTCCCATCACATCCAGTCATTAAACAACCAGCAGGAGGTGGAGGCTCCATAATATATCCATCCTCAATGATATGGATATGCAGCATGTGATTGTAAATGACATCCATTTTCAGCTGTAAGTGCGAGTGATGATCCATCTCAAATTTCCCCAAGGTCCCCAACATACAGGTGCTAACCTCCAGCTGATTCAATTCACTGCATACGATATCCAGAATTGACTGCAGACACTAGAGTATGCAAAGGCAATGTACAACACAGTGGCAATAATGCTGAAAACCTGTGCTCTAGAACCTTATGTGCCCCTAGCCAAACTGTTCCAGTACAGCTACAACATTGGCATCTGTCCAACACTGTGGAAAATTGTCCGAGTATGTCCTGCATATTGCCACTCCATTAACCCACTCTCAATCATCAGCAAAGTGATGATAAACAGTGCTTGCTCAGCGATAACCTGTTCACTGATACTCAGTCTGCCAGAGCCAGTCAGTTCCTTCCCTCAGTATAGCCTTGGTCCAAGCATGGACTAAAAGATCTTAACTCCAGAATTAAGAATAACTGCCCTTGAAATCAAGGTGGCACTTGATCAAGCATGGCATCAAGGTGCCTTGGCAAAGCCAGAGTCAATGGGAATCAGGTTAAAACTCTGTATTGGTTGGAGTTATTCTAACACAAAGGAAGAGGCTTGTGGTTATTGAATGTCAATCATCCGAGTCTCAGGTCATCACTGCGAGTGATCCGGGTCTCAGGTCATCACTGCGAGTGATCCGAGTCTCAGGTCATCACTGCGAGTGATCCGGGTCTCAGGTCATCACTGCGAGTGATCCGAGTCTCAGGTCATCACTGCGAATGATCCGAGTCTCAGGTCATCACTGCGAGTGATCCGAGTCTCAGGTCATCACTGCGAATGATCCGAGTCTCAGGTCATCACTGCGAGTGATCCGAGTCTCAGGTCATCACTGCAACTGCTCCTCAGAACAGTTCCTTGATTTAACCATCCTCAGCACATTTTTATTCATTTGGAGAAGTGAGCATCACTGGTTGCGCCAGTATTTATTGCCATCCTTAGTTGCTCTTGAGAAGGGTAGTGAGTTGTGTTCTTAAACCGCTGCAGTCCATTTTGGGGTATGTAGACCCATAATGCTGTATGGAGGATGTTCCAGGATATTGATTCAGTGAAAGTGAATGAATGACAATATATTTCTAAGTCAGGATGGGGAGAAGCTCGGAGAGGAACTTGCAGGTGGTCAATGACCCTCCCTCCATCATAGTATTAGAAGTGGAGATGTTTGTTGATGATTGCATATTGCTCAGCATCAGTCACAACACCTCAGATAATGAAGCATATGTGTACATATGCAGCAAGACCCAGGCACTTTTCAAGCTTGGGCTGATAAGTGGCAAGTAACATTTGCAGCATTTCTAAGTTTAAATGGTTATCAATTGAAGGCCAACTTGTAGATGTTCCCCTTGTGATAGGGGTCCTAGGTTTGACAGCTGCTGTCAAAGAAGCCTTGGTGAGTTCTTGCAGTGCGTTTTGTGTGTGAAAATACTGAAACCATATCATGCTGGAGGACCTAATTGTTTAAATAACGCATTGGATGCTGATTAGGGGACAACGTTTTTCTAGATGAGGTCCAGCTTGTTAGGTATTGTTGGAGTGATGCCCATCCAGTTTTACAGAGTTAGTTAGTTCACTTATGCATGCAAATAAATTGCCTCAGGTGACCGAAAGTTTAATATAACGTTTTCAATTCTGTTTTTTTCTCGTAACTAAATAAATACCTACAGAGGATTTGTACAAAGAAAGACATTTAACTGATTTCTCAAACTTGTGTTGATGTTAATGTACTTTCCAATTTCTTCTCTCCTCACCTGAAGGTGACGATTCTTAGTGCAGAACATCTCCAATGTGTCATTCTTCATGTGGGATCCTAGACATGAGTGTTGGCAGGATATTCATTTGTTGCAAGGGTATTACCACTGCGGCTAATCCTGCCATGTCACACAGTTTCAAATGAATTCAGTGAATAATGATCAGGAATAGAAACAATATCCTTTTTATCCCGTTCTTAAGTCAGAAACATTATGGTAACTCTAGACTCCAAATGCCATTAGTCCAAAGTCAACCTTTTGAAATTATTCACAGGAACTAGCCAGCACCAGCAATTTCATCAGTTATGGCAAATTCCTATTTGCATTTGAGAAGCTAGATGTGGAGTGGGAGGGTGGTAGGGGCTTGCTTGACCTCTAGGAGTTCATATGGGGAGGTGTTAGGTAGGGAATCCTATGATTTTGACCCAGTAAAGGAAAGTAAAGGAACAGAAGGAACAGTGATAGGCCATGTCTAATACTAGGTCTCTGGTACAACTACTATTCTCTTACCCCATAGTCCGAATATTGTTTTCCCTTCAAGTATTGATCCGTTTCCTTTTGTAAATTTACTCATGAATTTGACGCCATCACTCTTTCAGACAGCACATTCCAGAACACAACAACTTCTTGCGTTGAAAAGCATGTTTCCTCATTTTGTCTCTGGGTCTTTTACCAATCCCCTTAAATCTCTGTCCACCATTACTGCTTTCTCTTTCTTCTCTCTATCAAGGCCATTCCTGATTTTGAACACTTCCGTGAAATTTCTTCTCAAGTTTCTCTGCTCTAAGGAAGTGGCACTGTCCTCGACAGCTGCCCAAGCTCTTTTCAGCAGTGAAGGTTATAAAATTTGTAAGTCTTGTTGAAAAAGCAACATCAGTATGTTGGGTAGACAGTACACAGTGTAGACAACTTATGTATCATTGTCAAAGAGCTGTAACTAGATCCTTCAAAATCTGAAAAGTCCAGCTGTCCAATTCCAGCCAATTATTTGGGGAATTCCCAAGTGATCTTTTACTGTTCTATTACATGAATACTGCAACATTGGAAAACAGCAATGCAGTAATACAAGTTTCTGTTTGTAAAAAAATCCACGGTGTTATCTTGAAGAGGAAGTACAGGACTTCTTTCCATTTTTCAGGACAACATTTGTTCCTCAAATCAATATTCCTTAAACACATGATCTGGTCATCATCATATTGCTGTTTGTAGGAGACTACTGTACGCAAACTGGTAGTAAAAGGATTTGGGACCAAAAATGAGATTAACACATGGCTGCAATAGCTATGGCTGATGTACTACATGAATATTTTGCATCTAATTTTACCAGGATGTAGATGATACCCAGGGCATAATGACAGAAGAGGAAACAGTGTCACTAGAAGGGTTCAAAATTGTTTATAACCAAGTGTTGGATTGGCTATCGATACAAAAAAATCAACTAAGCACTGAGACTGGATTCATCCAAGAATGTTGAAGGGGATTGCTAGCCATAAACTTTTCAATCTTCCCTAGACTCCGGAGGTGGGGTGGGGCGGGGATGCCTTGGATTGGAAAATTGCAGAAATATGTTCATGTTCAAAAATGGTTACAATGTAAGCCAAGCAATTACAGGTCAGTCAATTTGACATTAGTCATGAGGAAACTTCTAGAACAATTATTCAGATTTGAATTAGCAGTCATAAGGAGAAAAGTTGGATTGTTTAGGAAGAACCTGAATGGATTTACAAATGGAAGCCATGTTTGAATAGTTTATTGGAGTTTTTTTGTAAAAGTAATAGAAATGATTAATAAGGATAATGCTGTCAACAGCCCACTTCAGTGAAGTATTCCACAGATTCACTAACATCTGAAAGAAAAAATATTCCCTCCTCATTTCAGTCTGAAATGAGCAGCTCCTTATTTTGAAATGATGTCCTCTGCTCCTATACCCCTCCACATGGAGAAACAAACTATCCATGTCTACCCTGACAAGGCCCCTAAGAATCTTATACTTTCAATCCCTAGTGTTAGCAAGACTTCCATATCTTTATACTTGATTCCACTTGAAATCCAAACCAATAATTTTTGTTTTCCCTATTACCCACAGGACTGGATTCTAGCATTTGTGAATCATGCACAAGGACCCTCAAATCCCTCTGTTGGCACAGCTTTCTCCATTTAAATATTATTCACCTTTTCTATTCTTCCTATCAAAGGGCATAATGTCCAATTTCCCCACATTATGTTCCATCTGCTAAGCCTTTGCTCACTCACTGAATATGTTCATATCTCTCTATGGACTCATTGTGTCATCCTTCCCATTTGCCTTCCCACCTATTTTTATGTCATTCTCAAAACTGTGACAACACATTCACTCCCATCATCCACATCATTAATATACTGTAAATAATTGTGGCCCCAGCACTGATATCTATGGCACTCCACTAATTATAGGACACCATCCTGAAAATGGCCCCTTCATCCTAACTCTCTGTCTTTGCTAGTTACCCAATCCTCTATCCAGCAAATGTACTTATCTTGACACAATGTGCTTTTACTTTATTAACTGCCTTTATTGGTCAATGCATTGAGTATAGGACTTGGGAGGTCATGTTGCAGCTGTAGACGACATTGGTGAGGCCACTTTAGGAACACTGCATTCAATTCTGGTCTCCCTGCTATAGGAAGGATGTTGCAAAATGTTAAAATGTTCAGGAAGGATCTACAAGGATGTTACCAGGTTTGGAAGGTTTGAGCTATAGGGAAAGGCTAAATAGACTGGGGCTATTTTCCCTGAAGCATCGGAGGCTGAGGGGAGACCTTATAGAGGTTTATAAAATCGTGAGGAGCATAGATAGGATAAATTCATGAAGTCATTTTTCCCAGGGTTGGAGGGGGGGTCCAAAACTAGAGGGCATAGGTTTAAGGTGAGAGGGGAAAGATTTAAAAGGGAGCAAAGGAGCAACGTTTTCACATAAAGGGCAGTGCCTGTATAGAACATAGAATATTACAGCTCAGTATAAACCATTTGGCCTTCAATGTTGCACATACCTGTAAACCAATCTGAAGCCCATTTAACCTACACTATTCCATTATCATCCATATGTTTATCCAATGACCATTTAAATGCTCTTAAAGCTGGCAAACCTACTACTGTTGCAGGCAGAGCATTCCATGCCCTTAATACTCTCTGAGTAAAGAACCTACCTCTGACATCTGTCCAAATCTATCACCCCTCAATTTAAAGCTATGTCCCCTCGTGCTAGCCATCTCCATCTAAGGAGAAAGGCTCTCACAGCCCATCCCATCTAATCCTCTGATCATCTTGTATATTTCTATTAAGTCACCTCTTAATCTACTCTCTAATGAAAACAGCCTCAAGTCCCTCAGGCTTTCCTCATAAGATCTTCCCTCCCTACCAGGCAACATCCTGGTAAATCACCTCTGCAGCCTTTCCAATGCTTCCAATCCTTCCTATAATGCGGCGACCAGAACTGTGTACAATACTCCAAGTTTGGCTGCACCAGAGTTTTGTGAAGCTGCGACATGCCCTCATGGCTCCGAAACTCAATCCCTCTACGAATAAAAGCTAACACACCATATGTCTTCTTAACAACCCTATCAGGGATTGATGCACATGGACACCGAGATCTCTCTGTTCATCTACACTACCAAGAATTTTACCATTAGTCCTGTACTCTGCATTCCTGTTATTCCTTCCAAAATGAACTACCTCATACTTTTCCACATTAAACTCCATTTGCCACCTTTCAGCCCAGATCTGCAGCTTATCTCTGTCCCTCTGTAATCTACAACATCCTTTAGCACTATCCACAACTCTATCGACCTTAGTGTCACCCGCAAATTTACTAACCCATCCTTCTACATCCTCATCCAGGTAATTTATAAAAATGACAAACAGCAATGGCCCCAAAACAGATCCTTGAGGTACACCACTAGTAACTGAACTCCATGATGAACATTTCCCATCAACAACCACTCTCTGTCTTCTTACAACTAACCAATTTATGATCCAAACTATCAAATCACCTTCAATCCCATGCCCCTGTATTTTCTGCAATAGCCTACTATGGGGAATCTTATCAAATGCTTTGCTAAAATCCATATAGATCACATCAACCACTTTACCCTCATCCACCTGTGTGGTCACCTTCTCAAAGAACTCAATGAGGTTAGTGAGGCACAACCTACTCGGTACAAAACATGTTTACTATCCCTAATCAAATTATTCATTTCTAGATGACTATAAATTCTCTCTCTTATACCCTTTTTCAACACTTTACCCAAAACTGAAGTAAGGCTTACTGGCCTGTAATTACCAGGGTTGTCTCTACACCCCTCCTTGAACAAGGGGACAACATTTGCTATCCTCCCGTCTTCTGGCACTATTCCTATACACAATGACAACATAAAGATCAAGCCAAAGGCTCTGCAATCTCCTCCCTAGCCTCCCAGAGAATCCTAGGATAAATTCCATCCAGCCCAGGGGACTTATCTATTTTCATACTTTACAGAATTGCTAACACCTCCTCCTTATGAACCTCAATCCCAGCTAGTCTAATAGCCTGTATCTCAGTATTCTCCTGTGTGAATACTGACAAAAAATATTCATTTAGTGCCTCTCCTATCTCTTTGCTCCATGCACAAATTCTCACTACTGTCCTTGACTGGCCCTAATCTTATTCTAGTCATTATTTTATTCCTGACGTACCTATAGAAGGCTTTAGGGTTCTCCTTGATCCTACCAGCCAAAGACTTCTCATGTACCTTCCTGGCTCTACTTAGCTCTCTCTTTAGATCCTTCCTGACTCATTTGCATCTCTCAAGTGCCCTGACTTGGCCTCGTGGCTCATCTTTACATAAGCCTCCTGCTTCCTCTTAGCAAGTGATTCAACTTCTTTCATGAACCATGGTTCCCTCGCTTGTCCGCTTCCTCCCTGCCTGACTGGTACATATTGCCTAATCGTCTCATAATTGCCTCTCCTCCAGCTGTAACTCTTATATGGAATGAGTTGCCAGAGGAAGTGGTGGAGGCTAATACAATTACAACATTTAAAGGAATCTGGATGGGTATATGAATAGGAAGGATTTAGAAGCAAATGGGCCAAAAATGCTGGGAAATGGGGCTAGATTAATTTAGGATATCTAATTGGCATGGACGAGTTGGACCGAAGGATCTGCTTCCATGCTGTATATCTCTATGACTCTAAGTAGTTTTGTCTAATGTTATTTGGAAATACAAATATATTTCATGCCATGTGAGTCTATGACTCCATCTACTGGTTCCTCTTTACCTATCCTACTTGTGACTTCCTTAAACAACTGTGATACATTTGTCAAACATGATTTCTCTTTCATCAAACCTTGCTGATTCTGCCTAATCATATTATGTATTTCTAATTACTCTGCCAATATGTCCTTTACAAGATACTGTAACACTTTCCCAAAGACAGAAGTTAAGCTAACTGACTTATAAACCTATTGTTTGGTCTCCCTTCCTTTTTGTTATTACATTGGCAGTTTCCCAAATCTAAGGATCTTTGGAAGATTGCTACCAATGCATTCAATATTCCTGTGGCTACTTTCCTTTAAAATCTTCGGATGTAGCCTATAAAATGATCAGTCTGGAGGCCCATTAGTTTACCTAGTACATTTTCTCTAGAGATAATTACTGTGCTTATTTCCTCCACTACCAGGGGACCTTGATTATTTAGTTTTTTTTTTGAATGATATTAATGTCCTTTGCCATGAAGACTGATGCAAAATACTTATTCAACATCTCTGCCATTTCCTGGGTCCACATTATTACTATTCTAGCCTTGTTCTACAACTGGCTCACACTCACTTTGGTCTCTTTTTTCCTTTTTTATATATTTAAAGAAGCCCTTACTATGTGTATTTACATTAGTCACTAAATGCCCTGATAGATTATTTTCCCTCATTTTTTTTTGGTCATTCTCTGTTGGCTTTTAAATCCCTCACATTCATCTGATTTACCACTAATCTTTGCCACATTTTACTATTTTTGTCTCAATTTGATACTATCCATGATCGATTTATCTCCTTCCTAGAATCTGTCTTCCTTTCTGGGATATATCTTTGTGGCGAGTCATGAACTATTTTTGTAACCATTTGCCATTGTCCTTCAACTGTCTTTTCTGTTAAACTCCTTTCCACAACAGCCAACTCAGTCCTGTAATTACTCTTATAAAAGTTTAACTCAGGTGTTTCCTATTCCATGGTTCTCACCATCAAACTGAATGTTATATTTTACCATGTTATGATCACTGTTCCCCTGGGGATCTCTCTCTCCTGCCTAAATACACATTTCCAGATCCAAAATGTTGGATCCACAAGTTATTGTTCTAAGAAACTGTCTCAAATACTCACTATGAATTCTTCATCATAGCTACCTTTACCAATTTGATTTTCCCAAATCTATATAAAGATTAAAATCACCTATGATTAATGCCTTTTTTTACAATGCCCATGCTATTTTCTCATTTATTTTCGGTCCTACAGAATGCCTAATGCTCGGGCATCTAAAGGTTACTCCAACCAAGTCTTCTTGCTTTTGTCAGTTCCACCTGTACCCATTTGGATTTTACATCATCTCATTCAAGATCATTTCCTGCCAATTTACTTAGTCCATCTTGTACTAACAAAGCTACTTCATCTTCATCTCTTTCTGCCTGACATTTTGGAAAATCACATACTCTTCAATATTTAGTTCCCAAGTTTGGTCTCCTTATAACCATGACTCCATTATGGTTATAAGATCAAACTCATTACCCTCTATTTGTACTGTTATTTTATTCTGATTACTATACATATTTAAGTAAAGAGTCATTCATTTAGCTTTTTTTTAACCATTCTTTCTCCTTTTGCACCTATTTGCAGTGCACTTGGTCTCTTCTTGTCCCTCTCAGAGTATCATTTTCAAAATAGTTCCCTGCAATGGCACCCCAAATCCTTAATCTTTGTAAGCTTATGCATCCCCTTGCCCCTCTCTAATTAGTTTGAAGCTCTCTCTCCAATCCTAGTTATTTGATTCGCCCAGATACTGATCCCAGCATGGTTCAAGTGAAGCCCATCCAATGGAACAGCTTACTTCTTCACCAATACTGCTGCCAGGGCTCCATGAAATGGAAATAATCCCTCCCAAAACAATATTTAAGCCATATATTTACTTTCTTAATTTTATTTAACATGAATCAGTCTGGCCATGGCTCAGATAGCAATCCTGAGATTGTTACTTTGGAGATTTAACTCTGTTTGGTTAACACTGTGCAGAATACTTCAACAAAAGCTCCTTTCCAGTCCTGTCAATGTCATTAATAGCAATGTGAATGATGACAACTGGATCCCTCCCCTAAGGAAATGTCCTTAACCCTGTACCAAGGTGCCATGGTCAATTTGCTACATCCTCCCTACTCTCATTTACACAACTGCATCTGTTAAATGTTGAATAATTGCAGGGACAAAGGCTTCTCTAGGGCTGTGCTTTGAGTCTTTGTGCCTAGCTCATCTACAATCATACCTTCCTGTCCTTGAATACAGACCACGTCTGAATTGCCTAACCAAGGGGTGTGTCTACCTCCTGGAGTAAAGTGTCCAGGTAAATTACCCCCTGCCTGGTGCAGCACAGCATCTGTAGTTCACACTCCAGCTCTTCAACTTGGATCCAAAGTTGGATGACCTGGAAACATTTATTACAAATGAGTTTGCTGTGTATCACCTTGATGTCCAGCAATTCTTACACACTGCAGTTGCAACATATTACAAACCTGCCATCTTTATCATATTTTATTTAAGTAAGTATTAAATCACTCTAGTATCCCTGCTCTTTATACTTGAACTATTCTCCTACTCAGCACTTTGCTGACTCTAAATAACACTTTGAACAATGACCATAATTCAATTGGAATCTTGGTCACTTGACCTTTAAATAGTTGATCACAGCTCTCTCACAATTTCACATTTACAGGGAGTAAAGCAGGAATATTTATACTTAAAACTTATCAATAGCTATCAATGACTATCACTAGAGGTTAGTCATGCATTAGACCGGTACACTTAATTCTGTTCTGTGTTATTATAACAGAGGTTTATCATATTGACCTCCCAAAACCTGGTGCCATATACATTATCTCATAATCTCATCCTTGTTGGGGGCTCAAAGAATCTTGTGGCATGTCTTTAATTGGGCTCAGTCACTATCCCAGAATTCCTGTGGAGCCAGCCTGACCAAGCTCTGCTGAGGTCTACCAAGATTAAAGAATTTATGTGGACTCAGCCTACATCAAGTTAACAATGTTTTGACCTTTAGGCAAAAGTGAGGACTGCAAATGCTGGAGATCAGAGTCAAGATTAGAGTGGTGCTGGAAAAGCACAGCAGGTCAGGCAGTATCCGAGGAGCAGGAAAATTGACATTTTAGGCAAAAGCCCTTCATCAGGAATGATCTTTGTTATAGTCTTAACTTGTGTTGTCTCAGGCAGCTCTGGGGTCATACAAAGGACAGTCAATGTGTATGTTACAACCAGGGGTTGGCCAGTTTTCCCATCATGCAATTATCTGTTTCACATAATTCCACAGGGTGGTATACAAAATCAGAGACAAAGTTCCTAGGAATAGAAAGAGGCATCTGGCCCTCTGTATGTATTAAAGAGGGATATGCTCTGCTAGGTGTAAAATTCTAAATTACTGTAAACATGAATACATCAACTAGGAAACAGATACACAAGTAAATAAAGATCTCTAAATAAACTGTTAACACAATTATCCCCTGTTGCTTCAGTGGGTAAACACACTGCCCAATTTTTTATTGAATAATGCAGGTTGGAAAGTTCTGTATTTAACTCCTAATCTTTGTATAGTTAATTGGTCTCAGTCGGAGATATTAACAGTTGCAATGGACTTCACTGCATCTCCATCAAGGAATTATGACTCTCCCACTGATTGTACACAAAATGATGACTTGGTTTTCTGTGGATGTTGAATGACGCCAATTTAAGATCTGGCTGTGATGCTGCACATAGCCAAGTACACAGATTCACAGATTTTCTGGATTCCAAGAAATTCTCAAACATCCACCTCTCTCCCAATGGACTTCTTCTACAGGTTGTTCTGCTCATTTCGTCGGCGCAAGTTGGGTATAACAATTGACGATTGATAAATTGTGCACATTATTTGTATAATGCAAACTTACTGCTGAACGGGTATAGCGATTTTCCAATTAGCGATCTCCTACAGTGCGATTTTCTATAGCTCAAGGTTGAAGGGGAACACAACTGTCGCGTTATAGCAGAACGACCTGTATTCACTTTCACATAATTTGTTTTGTCTGTCTTTTTTCATTCATTCATTCGTAGGATGGGGGCATCATTGGCTAGGCTAACATTTATTGCTCTTGCCTAATTGCCTAGAGGTCAATTAAGAGTCAAATACATTGCGTGTAAGACAGACCAAGTAAGGATAGCCGTTTCCTTCCCTAAAGAACAGGAGTGAACCAAATGAGATTTTCCTGATAATTGACTTTTAGTTAGACTTTTAATTCCATTTTTTAAACTGAATTCAAATTCCACCATCTGTCATAGCAGGATTTGAACCTGGGTCCACTAGATTAATATTACAGTGATTAGTATATAATCGCTAGATCCTTGGCCATTGCCAGCCACTGCTAAAACTCTGCCAGACTCTTCCAGTGTAAACTAATAAAATGGTTTCTGCTGTGTACGTACTGTCATAATCACGGACTATAACACCTTATCACCTATGGATGTATCAAATTTAAATTACATGTTTTATTTATATAAACTCGTCTAACCAAAGATTGACTGCAGATGTGAATTCAATAGCTGTATGGAGAGAGAGACTCTGGAATGTCATACCTCAGAAGGTGTCAAAGAAGCTTTGAAGGGAGAAAATGCACTACAAACTGAACTTGTAATCTCCTGTAAGCATCTCAAACTGGAATATGATGGTAAATTATTAAAAATGCAGCAATCTGGGTGAGAGATATATTTGTATTTCTGTCCTTTTCTATTCTTGAAAGGGGCAGAAGTGTTTAAAGTGAACTTAACCCTGATTTGTATGTCTTAGTGACTTGAAATCCTAGCGTGTGGTTTGAGTTATCCTGTCTGAAACCCAATTGAGTAACTTTGCCCAGGTTCTGGTCATAATAATTTTGTTTTTCTTTGTTTTATTCAGTCATGGGACATGGTTGCAGCTAGTTGGTCAGCATTTAATGTATGTCTCTAGTTCTCCTGACAAGGCGGTGATGAGCTGCCTTCTTGAAGCACTATAGTCTATGTGCTGTAGGTACTCATAATGCCATCAGGAAGTAAACTCCAGGATTTCGACCCAGTGACACTGAAGGAAGTTCTGAATATCTCACAAAAGTTGTGATAGCGACCCAACTCTACATCATCCAAAATGAAGCAATATCACAATGGAAACTCCTGATTATAAATTAGTAATTATTCTCAACTCCAGGATACCTATGCAAGAATTTCTTCACCTGCTTCATCAATGACCTTCCCTCCATCATAATTTCAATGAGGATGTTTGCTGATGCACAATGTTCAGAATCATTTGTGATTCCTCAGTCCAAGTCATACTCAGCAAGACCTAGACAACATTCAGGTTTAGGCTTACAAGTAACAAGTAACATTCATGCCTCACAAATGTTAATAAATGATCATCTCAAAGGCAGAATTTAACTATTACAATTAACATCACTGAATCACCTAGTACAATGTCCAGAGGGTTTCCATTGTCCTGAAACTGTTTGGACCAGCCATATACTAATTACGGCTACAAGAACAGACCAAAAGCAAGAAATTCTGTAGCAAGTGACTCCCCTGCTGATTTCCTGTGTCCACCATTTATATTGGTACTAATCAGAAATCTGTGGAATATTCTTTGTTTGAGTGCAGTGCTAACATTACTCAAGGAGCCCATTGCCATCCAGGATGAATTAGCCAGTTTGAATGCACCTCATCTAACTTAAACATTCTCACCCTCCACCATTGATACACACTGGAAGCTATGTTTACCAGTTACATGTGTTTACAAGACATTCTGCAGCAACTCATCAGGGCTTCTTCCAGAGCAACTTCCAAACTCACAATCTCTACTATCTGGAAGGGTAAGGGCCGCAGCTATATGACAACACCAACACCTGCAAGTTACCTCCAAGCCACTCACCATTCTGATATTGTCACTAATTTACTGTCACAAAATCCTGGGACTCTTTTCCTAACATCATTGTGTGTATCCCTACCCCTCATGGATTTCAGGTAGCAGCTAATCAACACCTTCTCAAGGGCAATTAGGATTAGACAATAAATGCTTGCCAGGCTAGCAATGCCCAAATCCTGTGGAAAAATAAAAATGGTAGCGGCAGCCAGTTGCAACACACATTTCAAACCTACAGAACAACAAAAACTGCACTCTGCTTGAACCTAAATTTAAATTATATATTTTCAAATCAGCAGAATTACAATATTTGGAACTGTACCACCACAACAGCAATTATGGACCATTGTGCTTTGATTAAAAACAAAATGAAGAGATGCAGGACTGAGCTGGTGTGTTTAGTAACACTGCTGAATGGTTCTCTCTGCCTTTCGTCGCCAGCCACAAATCAGCCTCTATCTCTCTCTTTGTCTTTCAGAACCATAGAAGAACTTAACCTGATGGATTAATAGTTGAAAACAACATTTTACATAAACATCGTGCATTGAATTTCAACAGCAACAAAGCTGCTAAAGAATTAAAGCACATTTCTAAACATTAAAACAGTAAATTATTCAAATCCATTCACACAAAATGAATTGAACATCCAAGACCTTACTCAAGTAGAATTTTGTAAAAATGAAAATAACATATTTTTCTATTTGATGCAAGATCCTTGTACAAATATAACTTGATCATAATGAACCTAACCCAGACTGCATTCATTCTCACTCCTCAAAAACATGGAAATCCACAAAGATACAAGCAGTCTCTCTCCCTCACACTCGTGCACACGCACACTGACAGGATCGACGTTAAATAACATAAATAATTTTCAGAGGACGTTGAATAAGTAGAATTGCATGGAATGTTCAGCAATTTTGGATGGTGTTATCATGTTATATATTTTATTTTAAAAATGCTCTTCTGACCTTTTAAAATTACATACAACAATTTAGTAGCTGCCCCCTAGGAAACACATGACTGTTCCCATTGCTAGTGTGATCTGGTATCTCATTAGCAACTAAAAAGGAAGCTATTCAGAATTTGATTCACCTTTGAACAATACAATGGCCCCTTACTGGTGTGAGATTTCAAAGCTTCCGAGACAAAGTGGAAACTGGAAGGAACCCCCACACCCCTCAAATCTCCAACAAGAAATTCCAGCATAGCTGACTTTACTGCACAGAACAATGATTCATCAAAAGGTAACAAAGAAACCATCCTGCATTTGAGGTTGATCTGTTGAGGATAATCTGAGGCTACAAATGTCACAGAACACCAAGAAGAACACTGAGAGTCAGCATCAGAGAGAGATGGTTCTCAACAAAGAGACCAATAAATTGGATAGATGAGTCAAATCAAAAGAAGTTACTTTGGAAACATTTGGAGTTTATTCTGAGGTGCTAGATAGTGACCAGCTATGTCGTCAAGTTAGTTAAAGGTAAAGTCATCATAGTACCGTAGGGCTGCTTTCTCATTAGAGAAACTGATGGTGGTTCAACCTGAGGTCACCTCACCTCAAGCGAGGGGAGAGGATGAGAAGATGGGACCTTTGTGACACCAGCCAGTGTGGGAACTGAAGCTGTGCTATTGGCATCACTCAGCATCACAAACCAGTTGTCTAGCCATCTGAGCTAACTCATCATGCAGAGCTACAAAAAAGTGCCATCTATCTTAAATGTTCAAAATATTTTTGATCAAATGGATACAAACAAACTCATTATCCGAAAGGACTCTACAATGGGCAATGTCACCAAACATCCTTTGCATTCTCAAGAGTATTAACCGTTAGTTTCCAAAATGTTGAAACTCTCTCCTTTACCAAGAGCAGAGGACAGCATCACATTTCACACTGTAATCTAGGGCTGTCTGAAAGATGAAGATTCCTCAAAAATGATTTCTGAAAAGATTTATGTATTCACTTGAAAACTAAATTGATTCCCAGTCTGTAAGCATCATCTTGTCGCATCATCAACAATTTGGAAGAAATTCTGCAACTCCTTTCTTCAGCCATCTAGGCTCAAACTGAACCTTACCTCCTGAGTGAAGGAACCATCCTGGACTCTTATATTCACATAAATTGACAATAACACCTCTGGTTTTAATATTCATAGATGTTAAAGTCTCTCCACAGATGCTGCCAGACCTGCTGAGTTACTCCAGCAATTTCTGTTTCTGTTTCAGATCTCCAGCATCTGCAGTTCTTTACTGATATTGATATGAAGCTCTTTCCTCTCAAACTCTGGGTTTCAATACATGATTAAATCATTTGTTCGAATTAAACCCTAGGGGAGTTTGCTGCATCTCACTTTTAAATTTGACTTTATAAAATGGGCTTGTGAAACATGTCTCAACCTTTTCAAAATTAAACAACTCTGTTTATGGACAAAAAGTGACAGGAATAAAAGGAGTTCATTCTGTCTCTTTCCTCTGCCTTTAGCAATATTAAGTCTTCTTAGAAAGGCAATGTTAAACTGAAAGAAAAGGCAAAACATTTTGAAGGTTGATTAGTCAGTTAAAATGGGTACACATTCAAACAAGATCAAAAGCTAGTTTTGATGTGTCAGAGTTTATTGATTTGATGGAACAGCTCAAAGTAGAGAATATCTATGGAATAAAAATTAAATCTGGACAAATACTTAAATTACCATCCTTAGCTGACTCAAAGATCAGCAATTATATTTAATGATGCTTTACTGGCTAATCATCCTGATGGTATGCCGGTACATCTGATATTATTGTATTTCTCATGGATGAGAATGGCAAAGGCTGTACTTTAGTTTGAGAAGCCAAGAAAACAAAACTAGTTCATAAAACTACTCCAACTGCTGAAACACCATTTCTTGTGGAAATAGCAGTTATGGAATTCTATTTAACAAGTATCTTAAGTGACAGCTATACAATGGATTTACTGAAGGTAATATAAGCATCCACTGTGATGTAGACATGCATTCATTGTGCAATATTGCACACCATGAAAAATGTGAATTAAAAGTTATGGGCTGCCTTAACGTATAAAGTGGACAGAAAGGAAATCTCTAAAAATAAATTGGTAAATTTAAGCCACCAATTGTTGGGTTGTTTTATAAAAGGTACATGGACAATAAGTTGTTAGAGCTTCGAGATGAGGGCTGTCTCACAATGCACATAAAGAATACAGATGTTTTTATTTTTCACTAAAATATTATGGAAATAATGTGCAATATGTTTGGATGATGGAAATTCCTGCCACATTACAAAAAATATCAATGTTGACAGCCTCCCAGTCATCTGCATCCAACTCAAGAGGAAGACCTGCCTCCAAAAGCTGCCTGCCAATCTGATTGACCAGCATTCCTGAAGGCTCAGCAGCATACCCCAGGAAACTATGGCACCACTGGGATCATAGACAATCCCCAGATTGTAAGTACCAGGGCTCAGAAAAAAGATAAATCTAAGGATCAGATGGTGGAGGCATGATGGAGAAACTATGCAGAAGGCTCCACAGAAGTAGCCAATACCTGGCCATGTCAGGGTCTACATTAAGGTGAGGGCAGTCAAACCACCCTAGACCAAGCCCAATTTCTGACAGATCAGGGGCGGGCATGCGTCCACCTACCTGCAAAACCATCAGCAAGAGCCTGCAAACTCTGCTCACATGGACAACGTTTGTGCCATTTAAAAAAAGATAAGGAATCTATTATAGAGTGTCAGTTGGTGTTAATTATATTCAGAAGCTGGGTATTAATTGAAGATTATCTTTTAATAGAGATTTTTATGTGGAAATGCATTTGTAATATGTGTATGTATATGTATGTATTTGTAATAAAAACTTAGAAGTGAACAAAGACTAGCTTCACTGCACAACTATCTGGGTTTCAATACAAGTAATTGAATCGCAAATATTTCACCATCAATAGAAGAGCCCAGCACATTAGTGCAAAAGAAAAGGCTTAAGCATCTGCCACCATCTTCAGCAAGAAGAGCTGAGTGGATGATCCATCTTGGCATCCTTCAAAGTCCCCCGATCCACAAGTGCCAGTCTTCAGCATATTCAATTCACCCACCGTGATATCAAGAAATGGCTGCAGGTACTAAACACTTCAAAGACTATGGGCCCTGACAACATTCTGACAATAGTACTGAATGCTTGTTTGTGCTCCAGAACGAGCCATGCTGCCTGAGTACAGCTGCAACATTGGCAAATATCTGATAATGTGGAAAATTGCATGTCCTCCAGACAAAATTCCAATCCAGTCAATTTCCACACATCAGCCTCTTCTTAGTCATCAGCAAAGAGATGGAAAAGTTCTCTGATTGTGCTAGCTCCAGCCACTTACACTGCAATAATTACGTGCCTACTTTGGTTCCATAAGGGCTACTCTGCTCTTGACCTCATTACAACCTTGGTCCAGAGATGGTCAAGCGAGCCAACCTCAAAAAAGGTGAGAGAGATTGCCCTTGACGTCAAGAATGCATTTGATTGAATGTGGCATCAAGGAACCTCAGCAAAACTGGAGTCAATGGTGATCAAGGTGAAAGCTCTGCACTGGTTGAAATCATATGTGGTAAAAAGGATTACAATTGAGGTTGTCGGAGGTCAGTTATCTGTGCTCCAAAACATCGCTGCAGAGGTTATTCAGGGTAGTGTTCCAGGCCCAACCATCTTGGTGCATCAATGATCTTCCCTTCATCGTAAGTTAAAAGTGGGGATATTCTCTCCATATGCAGCAAGATCTGGATATTATTCAGGCTGGGGGTAAATTTGCACCACACTATATTGTAAAAGACAGTAGTTAACCATCTTACAGTGACATTCAATGACATTACCAATGTATGCCCCAACAATCAAATTCTACCATTTGACATTGACTAGAGACTGAACTGGACCAACTATAGAAGTCCTGTGGCGACAAAACCAGGCCAAAGCCTTAGAATCCTGCAGCGTATAATTCAGTACTTAACTCCCCAATGCCTGTCCACCAAGTACAAGGCACAAGTCAGGAGTGTGATAGAATAATCCTGACTTGCCTCGATGCGTGCAGCTCTGAAGACTCAAGAAGTTCGATACCATTTCGAACAAAGCAGCTGACTTGATTGGTGTCCCATCTACAACCTTAAATATTCACTCCATCCACTACTGACAGTGGAAGCATTGTATACATGATGCAAGATGCAGCATTTCACCAAGGCTCCTTCAAATATATCTTCCAAACCCACAGCCTCTGCTACCAAGAAGGACAAGGCAACAAATGCTCCCTTAAACTTTCCTTCTCAAGCCACACTTGACTTGGAACCATAAATGCTGTTCCTTCACTACTGCTTACTCAAAATACAGGAACTTCTTCCTGAACAGCACTGCCGAAGTCCCTGCAACACGTGGACTGCAGCACATCAATGGGCACCTCATCACCATCTTCTCTAGGTCAGTTAGGAATGAACAACAGATAGTGGTCTAGCCAGCAACACTGACATGCCATTAAAGAACATTTCAAAATAGTTTTAAAATCCTCAAGCAGCTTGTCTGAAGCATTAAATAAAAACCGACAGAACTGTGGATGCTGTGAAACAAAAACAGATGTTGCTGGAAAAGCTCAGCAGATCTGGCAGCATCTGTGAACAGAAAGCAAAGCTAATTTTTCAGGTCCGGTGACCCTTCCTCATTTCTCTTCACAGATGCTGCCAGACCTGCTGTGCTTTTCCAGCAACTTCTGTTTTAGTTTCTGACTGAAGCATTACCCAGAGCGTGACACACACTACGACAACCAATTTATACTTTTTGAATTAATTGCTGCTGTTGGGCCCCAATAGAAACATTTCAATGTATCCCATTAAATATAAGGAAATAAATGCCACAATTGTGCTATTTTTCCCTAGTTCTGTCATCTACCTATGGGAGATTAGATCCACTGTACCACTCTAATTTCACCTTAAGCTGTTATTCTAGTGGTGCTGCAGTTTTATCACCAAATTGGTGCAGCACAGGAGGCCATTTCACCTGTTTTGCCTTTGCTGGCTCCCTAAAGGAGAAACTTACTTTGTGCCACCCCTCTGCCTCCTCCCAGCAATCCCTTCACCCCTTTCTTTTTCAGATAACAATCCAATTCTCTCTTGAATGGTTCAATTGCCTCCACGTTTTAGCCGTAATGTTTTAAATGTTAAACACTTTTCCATGAGAAAGATTGTCCTCAAGTTGTTATTGTGCTTTTGACAAGTAACTTAGATCCCCACCTCCTTGTTCTCAACCCTTCCACTGATGTGAACAGTTTTTTCTTTCTACAATGTACAGACCCCTCACCTCTCTATCAAATCTCCTCTCAACTCATTCTTCTCCAAGGAAGACTGTCCCAACTTTTCAAATCTATCCAAGTAACTTGAATTCCTCATCCTTGGGTCCATTCTGTTCACTCACATAGCTGGCTGCATTCTCCTTTGTTTCTTTTTGTTTTGTTTCTTCATTTATCTTTTTTATCAAAGTTCACCTTTACTTCTCTTCTGCGGTTGTGGTAGTGGAAGGCAGTTGCAAGGGCCCACTGTGGCAGTGGTAGTGTGGTGGATCCGATGTCTATTCCTCATGTCAAAGTAGCTGTGGCTTTATCATTGGTGGGTCTGGTCCGTTCCTCCTGGCTGTAGTTTCAGTGATGGTTATAGCGGTGATAGCATGGTGGTCCTGGTTTGTTCCCAGTGGCTACGGTAGCAATGTGGCAGCTTCAGACAACAAGTGAAGGGGTGACGGCTTCAGCATCAGTAACTTGGAGGCTCCACTCTGTCCTTCCTGGCTATGGCGATGTTATATGGCTTTGGTGTTGGCTTTGACAGTGGCAGTGTAGTGGGTCCAGTCCGGAAATCTTTGCTTTGGCAGCCTCAGGGGGCGTTGGCAGTGGCATAGCCACTGTATAAACCCAGAATGCCGTGGAGGGAAAAACTGATGAATTTTGTCCTGACTTTGTCTCCGTTACTTCTCTCTATAATTACTGTAATTAAAATGGCACTGAATTGTGGCCACTTATGCACATCTCACTGTATTTTTATAAACACAAGTGACAGTACATTGCTATTCTATTTTGTATTCCTTTTCGAAAGACTTCGCATCATTAATAAAATGTGACACCTACAAATGATCGCATTATTCCAGTTGATGCCGAACCAGTGCTCTATACATGTTTAACATAACTCCCTTGGTTTTATACTCTATGCCCCTGATAATAAAGCTTTGGATGCTGAACGCGTTATTAACTCCACTGATGCCTCCCTCATTCCTGATGAAGGGCTCTGGCCCGAAACGTCGAATTTCCTGTTCCTTGGATGCTGCCTAACCTGCTGTGCTTTAACCAGCAACACATTTTCAGCTATTAACTCCACCTGCCTTGTCACCTTGAATGTTTGTACACACGTTCACCCAGTTCCTTCGACTCATGGACCTCCTTTAGATTAGTAACCTTTGTTTTATATAGCTTTTCCATGTTACTCCTGTCAAAATGCAGCACTTCTTACTTTTCTGCCACTTTTCATCTGCCGCTTTTCTACCCATTCCACCAAACCATTTGGATCCTTTAGTGCCTGTACATAAAAGAGCAGGCAAAGTTGCAACAGTATCAGAGGGCCATAGGATGATAGGGCTGCACTCTCAATGGAAAGTGAGATCCAACTGTAGTAGTTTAACCCGAGGGTCACAACACCTCAGATGAGGGGAGAGGTTCAGAAGGCAGAACCTTCATGGCATGGGAATTGACCCACATGCAGGCATCATTGTGCAATGCAAATTAGCTGTTCAGCCAAGTGAGCTAACTGAACCTCCCCCCACCCCCCACTCTACCTTTAGGAGTACTATCATTGTGTCATAAGAGCCCTAATTATATAGAGTACCAGCCGATGTTAAGGTTGTCACAATGAATAATTAATTCCAAGCAACTATTCACAACAATTAAAGCCTTTGTACTTATCACGGTGAACCAAAGCTCAACCAGCAGAAAATACTTTAAAGCCAATCATTCTGGAAGCAAAGTTGATGCTGTTGGAGTCAATTTCTTCCGGTCATTATGCAGCAATCAGGACGACCTCCTGATTTTTTTTTTGGAAATGTTGATGTAACTCATTTTACTTGAGAAAGCAGAGGAGAATTCCCAATGCAAGATGAAAAGGTGAAAACAGTAAAAGACATCAGGTCGATCAAAAAAAGGTGAGCAAATTTAAATGTTGACTATTGGGGCAAGGAAAAACAAAAGGGGTGAGGAGACGGTAGTTACACAGTTTTGACACCCGGAGAAAGCGGTTTTGAGGAAAATTTGAGGATGTAAAACGTTAACTTTGATCTGTGGCAGATGTAAAAGATATCGGGTGGAGAATTTTCAACAACTGGAAAATTTAGAAATGCATTAACAATCATTGTATTGATGGAAAGAGGCAGGAAAAGCTGAGATAAAAGACTGATTTGGATGGCTATAGGGAAGAGAAATATAACCTATGACAGAGAGTTTTCTGCCACGCGAGTCCACATTTTGAATAAGCTTGATTCTGAAACAGAGGCATATTAGCAGCTCACTGCTGCCACATGGTGGTATTAGGGAAGATTGACAAAAAGCAGCAGCTGACCAGCTTACTGGGTGACACAATTCCGCTGGGTAAATCATCCAGATTATTCCATGGTATGAAGACATTTTGTACCTTATCAGATTTTTCTTTACATCATTAATTCTATTTGGAACTCGTTCTCCACCCTAACCACTGTCACCCCACCACAAGGTTTTGGGGTTGGTGGAGGCAAGCAGTACCAACACTCCTTCCAGTAGGAGTCACTGGATAATGATCAGCACAACAGTCAGGGTTTAATTTTCCCATTCCCTGTTGTCACCCCACATTCACTACCCTCTTGACTAAAATCAAGTAACGGTTCAAACCACTGTTGGAAGTTGCAGCCATCACCATACGCCAGTGTCAGGAGCTGCAAGCTTTCCATTTGCTGCCTGAAAGCCATTATTGTGTACCTGCACCACACTGGGTCAGGAAGTTGGAGTGCAAATGAAAGCGGTGCCCCCATTCTTGCAGCCTATCCCTCAATGTCTTGCCGGCCATCTCATCAATGCCATCCCTGCCCCTCAACATCCCTCCACTCGCTATCCCCGTCCCCCCATCATCCTGCAGCCCCCATCCTGCTGCACCCCGAATAATCAAGGTTGACACTTCAGGCTGGTCCAGAGGGTAAGGAGATTGGTAAAGCATTGAGAGCTCTTGATCAGCATTCCTTGGGATCAACAGCTAGACACTTGCTTTCAGGGGCAAGAGGCTTTTCAAAATTTAAGTAAGAAGCTATTAAACAAGTCCTGCCAGCATTGTCTGGGCAGTGAGAGGATCCCATTTCTGTTTCCATTAAAGATCCACTGCATAATCTCTCAAACTGTGGATGTGACATCAGATTCAACCTTACAAATTAAACATAATTAATAGCAACCATTTTAACTAAATATTTTTGCAACTAATTTTTTAAAAGTATAAGGTTTGTTCCAAATTTAATGTTTGCTAATGCACTGTCATCAGAATGATCCTCTCCCATCCTGATATCAGTCAACAATCATTATCACTGTTTCTAAAACACTCCCACCTTGCTGTTTTTAAGCAGTGCCATTCACTCTAAACCCCACAGAAAACATATTCCGTTCCTGAATCAGACTTTATTTGAGTGATCACAAGAAGGATTCAACAGGCACAGTCTGCTTCTACTGAATATAGAGAATTCTGTCCTTTGCCAGTTTGGCCAGTATGCATAACGCTGTTCCCTTTGCAAGAAGGTGTTGAGTCTGATCTCATACATTCTTAAGTAGAATACAGAATAATCCAGTGCAGCATCTTCACATGACAGCCAGATGTTCTAAGGATACTCCTCATCCTGTTCCAAATTTGTCAGAGTTGCACTTCAAACATGACCAACTCCAAGGATCACACTCCAGTTAGATGGTGCCCTTGATTAACACCTTAAGTGTTTTCTTCAGCATACCCATGGGTCACCAGATTTCCAAAATTCAAAACCAGGATACATTAAAATGCCATGAGAATGTGGGGCTCCGTGATTAACATTTTGGACAACTGAGGATGTGAAGCTGAGGGAAGGATTTAAGAAGGTGAGGTATCATGTGGTGACATTTTCTGGAATCTGTCCAGCCAGACAGGCTAGTCCTATTCTGCAGATCATTTAAAAGATGTCATCAGCAATAGGGCTGATTGCTCAAATAAGTTAGTTACAACTCCCTTGGGAACACTCGGGGCAGTTACATTAAGATGCATATTCATGGGAAGAAGAACCAAATGTTGCTCAGATTTTTCCCAACCAGGCTCAGTTTAGATTTGACAAAAAGGAAAAAGGTGAAAACAAGGACATTTTTAGGAAACAGTCAGGACTCTGGAACAGCTATTGAAAAACGAACACTATCTGTACACAACACAGACATCTGATTATCCTGTGCTAATTTGATGTGTGTGTTTAATTACTTCATGGGAGCAAGATCTGAATGATAGATGTTGCCATTTCCACTTGGATGTCATGTGCTTGAGCCACTTGTTGTCTTGCAGTAATTTCAACTGCGTGCATCTCACTCTTACCTGGCCTCCTCCTGGTCTGCCTGTGTAATAGCTATGCGAGGAGGAATGAGTAGAGGCAGAGTGGTTGGCCTCTGGAATCTGTCTATCTCTGGTGATCTGGACCTTGTTCTCCACTGTGGTACCTGCAAGGTGCCAGAGAAGGTGCGGCGACCTCGACGTGGATCCACTCCCAGTGTGCTGCTGGAGGTGTATGATCGACTGCACCGCCCAACATCCAAAGTCTCCTTATTTTTCTAAGAGAAAGAAAAGAATGAATCAAGCTTTGAATAGTTTCACCAACAACTGAGAATTTCTTAAAAAAATGAGAGTTTCTGTCCATTTGCTAGCTTCAGCAGCTACTGTTAACAAAGTCCTTTCTATCTGCCACATTGCCTCAAAGTATGCCAAGCAATTTTCACAGTACCTAGAAATATTGACACTTCGGTCATTTCTTTCCCTCTCCCCTATATCTGTGTAAAATTGCACTTGAAAATTGAAACAACTCAATGCCTCTTTTCTTCAGGCTAAAATCACAATCAACGTCCTCACCAATTTATGTTGTAATTTTTAAATCTTTCACTTCTCCCTCTGCTGGATACATGTGTAGAGTTCACTGCTTATAGCGGGAATATTGGTGTAATGGGATTCACCTGCTATAGGTGATGGACTGTTAGCCAAAGAGCAGAATAACCAACTTACTTTTTAAAAACAAGCAACTTTAAAACTTAGCAACTCTACATGAACACTGTCACAATTGCATGTTAAATTTTCTTACGCATCCAAAATAGTCAAGTTGAAATGTCCTTGTAATATTTGTCCTTGTAATACTAATTTTAAGTATATTTTTAAGTATAAAGTATATTTTTTGGGAAATATGTAGCAACTGCCTCTCCTGACTGTTAATATCCTATCACTGAGATAATTGGACTTCAACAAAGTACAAATGGCAGACTGAAAACCCAACCTTGCCTGAATCAGCAGAGCCATTTAAAAGGGGTAAATACAAAGTAAGTACTTAATGAATTGCCTGAAATAGCATAATTAATCTGCTATGACAGCAACTTTTGGAATTGACTCATATCATAATTGTTTGATACTAGTTACATAGTGTAATGCTGTCCTTGAGAAGTGCAGATGATAAAAATGGTTGGTGCCGTAATCAGACAGAAAACTCTCCACTGAGGGGAACGGATCACAAAATTGATATAGACGAGAAAGGCCACTTAGCTTAACTTAATTCTATAGTTCCTTCATTGTTACACCCATCTTTCTTAAATGTCTGTGATAGTTGACAAACAATTAATAATAGGGAAACATTGCACTGTCAAATCATTTGGGGTAATTCCAAGGCTCTACTATCTTTTTAAGTGGTAGCATAAGATCACATTGAGAGAAAACCAGGTATAATTTTCCTACTAACTTTGCTCAACCAACACAAATATAAAACAGAATATTTGGTCATTCTGCTGTGGAAATGGACTGGTTTCCTTGACTTCATTTCAAAACTAATCCATTGATTGTGGTGAGATGGTGAGATATTGGAGAAGATTTATAGCTCAGGTAGTAGATCAGGTTGTAAGTTTTTTTTCACTGAGCTGGTCGATTTGTTTTCATACATTTCACCACCTTGCTAGGTAACATCGTCAGTGAGTCTCTGGTGAAACCTTGGTTTCTATCCCACTTGCTATTTATGTGTCATGGTTTGTCGCAGTGTGCAATGACATTTTTGGTACTGTTTCTGAGAGGTTGGTAAATTGGGTCCAAATCTATATGTTTGTTAATGAAGTTCCAGTTTGAATGTGAGGCCTCTAGGAATTCCTGCACGTGTCTTTGTTTGGCCTGTCCCAGGTTGGATGCATTGTCCCAGTCGAACTGGTGTCTGTCTTGGTCTGTGTGTATGGATACCAGCGATAGTTGGTCATGTCTTTTGATGGCTAGTTGGTGCTCATGTTGGTGATTGCTGCACAATGGACCTAAACAGGAAGACACAACATGCCCACAGACTCTAGTCACCCTCCCTTACATCAAGGACATTTAGGAGGTGACCACCAGACTACTCCAGGCCGAGGCATTATGGTAGCCCACAAACCTACTACTACAATAAAACAGCTACTGATCAATTTAAAGGACCCTGTACCCACAGCCAGCAGAACGAACATAATATACAAAATACTCTGCAAGGAACTGCAACAAACAATACATTGGACAAACCAGCAGGAACCTAGTCACCAGGATACATGAGCACCAACTAGCCACCAAAAGACATGACCAACCATCACTGGTATTCACACACACAGATGAAGAGGGACACCAGTTCAATTAGGACAATGCATCCAACCTGGGACAGGCTAAACAAAGACACGCGCAACCCTTCCTAGAGGACTGGCATTCAAACCAGAACTCAATTAACAAACCCATAGATTTGAACCCCTTTTACCAACCTCTCAGAAACAGAACCAGAAATGATATCATACACCACAACAAAACAAGACACGTAAATAGCAGGCAGAACAGTACACCAACAGTTTGCCAGAGACTCACTGTTGATGTTACCTAACATGGTGAAGAAATGCTTGAAAACAAACCTGCCTGCTCTGTGAGCAAACCCACAACCTGATTGTTAATGGTCTCAGAACATCTTTAAGTTGTGATAAGATACTCTATAAATGCAAGACCTTTCTCTGGTAAGACAGAAATTACATTTATGAAACTGGTATCCCATCCAGAGAGTTTGATTACTGCGTGTATAAAGAACAGAAAAATAAGAGAAACGTGGATGACAAAAAGGTCAGAACAATACATTAACATCACATCATCACTTTCAAGACCTGCATAATTTTTTGCTGAACTATAAACAGAAAATGCCAAAAGTACTCAGCATGTCTCACAGCATCTGTGGAGACAGAAACAGAATTAATATTTCAGGTTTGTGACCTTTCATCAGAACCTGCAGGCAACTTATTGCTGAGCTTATCATTATAATCCAAAAATCCAAGAAACTAAGTCAATGTCTAAGTCTATCCTTCCATTGGTCATTTGCTATCCATTTGATTGAAAATTATGAGTATTTTTGTAATTTTATTTTGTATTAATTTTGTCAAGATAAGGTGTGATATCCTTGGAGAATCTAAGACTCTCCACTTCAAGCTTTCTGTGTGAAAACTAAATCAGTTCCCATGTAGTTTGTTAATCTCCACATTGAACTATAACTGCGTCCTCTGTCAGGTGACTAAAAACCAAGTCCATACTGACACATACAACAATCACGTGCAGCGTCCCTGATGTCAGCAGTTTGGAAGTTAGCAAATGTTACAGCTGTTCACTAAAAGAGGGAGAATGAAAACAAGAATCTACAGACAGCAGTCATTGGAAAAGTGTTGAATATATTATTAAGAAAGTCTTACCAATGTCAATAGAAAAGGATAGTAAGGTTAGAAAAATACACCACATTTTAGGAAAGAGAATGCCTGTTTGACAAATTTATTCGAGAGTTTGCGGGTGTACTGTAACTAATGTTGTAGATAAAGGGGAATCAGTCAATGTAATTTATTTGGATTTCTAAAAGGCATTCAATAAGGCACTTAAAAAAGTTAATGCACAAGATAAGGGCTCATGAAGTTGAGTAATATATTAGCATGGATTGGTGAGTAAATCCCCGTTTACACTATCCACATCAAACACTCTCAGGGTAAGTACAGCACAGTTTAGATACATAATCGTCATCAAGCTCCCAAGACAGATACAGCAATGCGGTTAGGTACAGAGTCATGTCCCTTCTAAATTACCCTATCAAATACTCCACTTCCACTATGTTTTATTGTGTGCTGTGCTGTGATCAGGAGAACAGGATTAGGGTTAGACAATATACTTTGCAAGGGTCTTTGTACATGGAAAACCAAATAGGGAAGGGAGAAACTAATTCTTATCAGTCTTCTCATGAATAACTAGGCTTTTAGTAGGAGAAGCTGAGCTGCTTTGTTTGACACCAAGATGATTGGGATGGCAATGGGACGCTTGGAAGCAAACAACCCACTACAACCTTCCCTGGGGTGGGGGAGTCCTGAACTAGAGGGCATAGGTTTATGGTGAGAGGGGAAAGATATAAAAGAGACCTAAGGGGCAACTTTTTTATGCAGAGGTTGGTATGTGTATGGAATGAGCTGCCAAAGGATGTGGTGGAGGCTGGTACAATTGCACTTAAAAGGTATTTGGATGACTAAATGAATAGGAAGGGTTTGGAGGGATATGGGCCGGGTGCTGGCAGGTGGGACTAGATTGAGTTGGGATATCTGGTCGGCATGGACGGGTTGAACCGAAGGGTCTGTTTCCCTGCTGTACATCTCTATGACTCTAACTGCTCTGACAATCCAAGTGAAGCAGATCTACAGTGAAATAACACAATAAAGGCTGGTATACTGCCACCAAGTCATCTTTATTTACACATGGAAAGTCCTTGACACTGGTCCAGCTCCCTCAGAGCCAGCTCTCAGAGTGAAGAGAACCTTCGACATTTTTCTTTATGTCTGTCAGGCAGGACTCCCTGATTGGACCAAATTAACATCCCCAATTGGGGGACTCATATTCTATGAGGTCTACTTGGCTGACCTCATTACAATAACTATATGCCTCTCCCTCGAGTCCAAAAACGTAAGTCAGTCCTTTTTCTTGTTGCATCTCCTGAAGCGTTTTAGCACCAAGTCAGGTTCCTCCTGACCTGCATCATATACGGGCGGCATGTAATGCACAGGAGCACACCTATTGCACCTGGAGCCCCTCAGGAGAAATTCACTCTTTGCTTCCTAAAGCACAAGATCTGAAGTGTGCATCACAGATTCCAAGGTTTCTTCAAGACTTGACAGAGTGGGAGAACTCACGGGGTCCGACTATTTTCAAGGAGCAGATAATGTTTTACTTCCATGCCTTTTGCAAGCTCATGGCTTTCATATGGTCCAGGTGCTTGTTCAGGAACATCGTACTTATCCAAAGCTTATATGTCACTGGTCCTGACCTTGTGTTGACCAAGCTTCTTACCTATGCACAGCCATTTTCATAGCTCCTACACAGACTTCATCCCCTGAAGTAAACTGTCTCTCTCGCTTGGCGGAGTCTGGTATCCAGCACAGGCATTCCTGATGCTATTTCACTCTTTCCCAACCCCGAGGCCCAGAAAGAACCTATTTAACCTGATACGGAATCTTCTCCCCTTTAGCAACTCTGCTGGAGCTATCCTGTGGTTGCATGAGGAGTGGTCCTTTAATCAAATAGGAACTGGGACATTTTGGGATCTTGCGATGGTGTAGGCTGTTTCTTCAGGCCTACGTTGAGAGTGTGTTACTGGAAAAGCACAGCAGGTCAGGCAGCATCTGAAGAGCAGAAAAATTGACGTTTTGGGCCAGAGCCCTTCATCAGGAATAAGGTTGGGGGGGGAGGGGGGAGATGAAAAGATAAATGGGAGAGGGTGGGGCTGGGGAGAAGGTAGCTGAGAATGCAATAAGTGGATGGAGGTGGGGATAAAGTGATAGATCAGAGAGGAGGGTGGAGTGGGTAGGTGGGAAGGAAAAGTAAGATTGACAAGTGGGACAGGTCATCAGGGCAGTGCTGAGGTGGAAGGCTGGAAGTGTAAGGTGTGGGGGGGGGGGAGGGGAGGGAGAGGAGAAATGAGGAAACTAGTAAAGTCCACATTGATGCCCTGGGGGTGAAGAGTTCTGAGGCAGAATATAAGGCGTTCTTCCTCCAAGCTTCAGGTAGTGAGGGAGTGGCGATGGAGGCAGCCCAGGATCTGCATGTCCTCAGCAGAGTGGGAAGAGGAGTTGGAGTTTCTTCAAGCCTCCTTCAAAGTTTGGACTGCTCTTTCAGCCAGGCCATTGGATGATGAATGGTATGGAGCTCTCCTGAGATGTCGAATCCCATTCGACTTTAGGAAATACTCAAGATCCCTGCTAGTATACAATGGCCTGTTATCTGTGACCAACATTTCCAGGAGTCTGTGCATTGTAAAAGATGTGTATAGGTTTTCAAACATTGTTCCCATTTTTGACAAATGATCTCTATGCACGATAAATGTGGGCGTCTACAATAACTAAGAACATTTAGCCCATGAAAGGACCTACATAGTCAACATGTAACTGAGTCCAGCATTTACCTGGCAATTCCCATGAATGTGGTGGAGCTGCTGGCTGTAATTTTTGTCCTTGTTGGATCTCTGGGTACTGCCCACTAACACGGCTATGTCTGCAACCAATGCTGGCCACCAAACATAACATCTCGCAAATATCTTCATTTTGGAGCCCCCTGAATGGCTCTGGTAAATTCAGCCAGTATTTGGCAGCAACCTTTGCTCGGAACACTCTTGCTCCCCATAATAATATGCTGTCTTCTATGTAATCTGGTCTCTCTGGGTCCAAAAAGATTTCAGTTTTGATTGTGATGGTCCTTTGGTTTCCCCACCTGCCACTGACTGTTTTAGTTTTGCCAGGACCAGATCTTTCTGTGTCCAAAGTCTATTATTGTCAGCTGTGACTGGAAGTGTGTTCAGAAAACATAAAACCGTTACGGATTGTTCTAGTGGTGGTATCACCAGTGGTGTATGTGCCAGTGGGAGATGCTTCAATGCATCCACATTTGCTACTAGGCCTCCTGGATGGTGTTCCAACTTGTAATTATACGCAGTTAGTATAACAGTCCATTGCTGAATTTGACCTGAAGCTATTGACAAGCTATCAGCCTTGTCCTCTTTAAGGAGACCAAGGGAGGGTTTGTAGTCTGTTATTATTAGAAATTTACATCTGTAAAGGTATTGGTGGAACTTCCTGACTTCAAATAAGACCGCCAAACCTTCCTTCTCTATCTGGGCATATTTACTCTCTGCACAAGCCAAAGTCCTTGATGCATACATTGTTGGGCATTCCTTTTCACTGGACCACCCATAAGCTAAGCAAAAGTGAGGACTGCAGATGCTGGAGATTAGAGTCGAGAGTGTGATGCTGGAAAAGCACATCAGGTCAGGCAGCATCCGAGGACCAGGAAAATTGACGATTCTGGCAAAAACCCTTCATCAGGAGGGCTGATGAAAAGCTTTTGCCCGCAATGTTGATTTTCCTGCTCCTTGGATGCTACCTGACCTGCTGTACAAATCCAGCACCACACTCTCCACCCATGAGCTAATACCAGTCCAATGCTGTACAGGGAGGCATCGCATGCCAGTACCAGATCTTGCTTGGGAGCACAATGTGCCAACACCTTCAAGAATGATAGCTGATTCTTCATTTCCTTGAAAGATATGGCTTGGCTACACAACCATTTCCAAGGCTGACCTTTTTTTTAAAGAGTTGGTGCAAAACTGTTAGGATGGAGGCCAGGTTATGTATGAACTTTCTGTAATCGTTTACCAGCTTCTGTACAGATGTGGGAGCCAGGGAACCTTTGATCGGCCTCACTTTATCTTCCAATAGGTATAACCTGGTCTCATCGACTCTGTAGCCCAAGTAGGTCACTTGGGATGCCTGCAACACACATTCCTCCTTCCTAAGATGTACATATACCTTGGAGAAACATCTAATGAATATGTCCAGGTTCTCTGAGTGCTCCTTATTGGTCTTCCCTATTATTAGCATATCATCTAGATTTATGGCGACCAGGGGTAGACCATATAAAATATTCTCCATTGTCTGCTGAAAAATTGCACAGGCTAATTGCCAGTCTCATATATTGGGATAAAGTGTTATGGGTATTAATTGTAGTACACATCTGGGAATTCTCATCCAACCACAATTGCAAGTATGCACGGCTCATGTCCAACTTTGCGAAGGACAGCCCCCATGCTATCTTTGCATATAAATTCTCTATGTGAGGGATTGGGATTTACCCAGCCGCAAAAAACAGTTTCTATTTGAAGTCCCTAAAAAGATGAACCGACCCACCAGGCTCCACAATTGGTATGACCAGTGCTGCCTACTCCGCTAAGTGGATTGGTTTGTTGATTTGTTTGCTTTCCATCCTTCTGATTTCTGTCTCTACTTTTGCCCATAAAGCAGATGGCATTGGCCGGGCCTCACAGAATCGTGGAATTGCTTCCTGGTCCACATGCAAGGTGGTCTTGGCTCCTTTGGTAGCCCCTACATCTTCCTAAAAGACTTTCAAGTATTTAATTAGGACTTCACTTAGGCAGCCATTTTCTAATTGAAAAATGTTGAGCGAATCTAGGTGAATCTTTCTCAAGTAATTTCGCTCCATCAATCTTGGACTGGTAACTGAACCAGCTGCTTCTCATAAGAGACTGAAACTGAAGTTGTATCCTTAGTCTGTAGAGGTTCCCTAGTATAGGTTCTCAGTCCAGCTGAGGTCTTGTCAAACTTAAGATTGGAATTCAGAGCGAATTTTGTTGAAGACTAGTTCTGCACTGATATGGCTGCATTAGTATTGACCTTCATTCAAACTGGATGACTGTTTAACCAGATGTTTATTTTGATTGGTTTGGACAAGTAAAGATTCCCAAATAATGGCATGATGCCAGAAATGCTTATCCCCAACTCAAAGACGACTGTTGCGAGAGAGTTTCTTTGGGAACATGCTTTACTCTCATCGCCACTAAATATAACTTCACTGTGGCCAGTATCCCATCACCAAGCCATCCTTTATTTACACATAGAGAATCCTTGACATTGGTCCCGCTCCCTCAGAAGCAACTCTCAAGAGTATCAGAATGTCTGCTAGGGTTCCTTGACTGGAACTGATTAACAGCCCCAATCAGAGAACAGATGTTCTATGATGTCCACCTGGCTGACACTGTTACACTCATGGTATACAGCACAGCAACACATTATTGATGACCAAGGAGCTTGGTTTATTGTTGGGATCTGATGGGAAATACGTCAATGGCAGAAAGGATTCTGTCTAAAAATTGCCACATAACCCTGTTCATTCTTTGGAAAAATTGACAAGTTGTGGAAAGATGCTCTGTGGTGACCTGTGCAATCCCAATAATGTGAACTGTTGCAGCAGTTTTGTTCATTGGCCTTAGCTCTGACATTTAGCTGAATCTTTTCAGATTAGGTAAGTAGACTGCATCCTAATGGGAAGATGTTTTGCTCCATAATTACTAAATAGAAATTGCAGCTACACGGATCTTCCAGCAGATTAATTCAGAGATGGTTAAACATGGAAATGAGTTTCCACACATCAGACACCTAGCCAATTAAAACAAATGACTGAAATGCCATAGGTTTGAAACTTACATTAAAAATTAAAATCAGACATTAAAAGAAAAGCACTTTAACTTATTATGATTGTAAACTAACTTAATTACAGGACCTTTCAGTAATTCCCTACAAAATGATTAGCTTCCATTAAGATCTAAATGGTTTCTTCAATCTAAATTGGTTCTCAAGATTTTAGCTTTAATTTTGGTTTTAAGTTCTCTCACTCAAAATTGCATATCTTTACTGGTCCCAGAGGTGAAACACTAGTGTTCACATCACTACACGAGCCATTCAATTTTGTCATTAGCTTGTGATTAAGGGACATATTAGGTTTTGTGCAGCTTTGACCAGTTTATATTATGCGTGCCCCTGTGTCACTGGCAACATGAATTAGATCATTCATAGCCCTAGAAATGTACAGCATGGAAACAGACCTTTGGGTGCAACTTGTCCATACCAACCAGATATCCTAAATTAATCTAGTCCCATTTGCCGGCACCCAGTCCATATCTCTCTAAACCCTTCCTGTTCATATTCCCCACCCATTGCCTTTTAAATGTTGTAATTGTACCAGCCTCCACCACCTTCTCTGGCAGCTCATTCCATACATGCACCACTCTCTGCGTGAAGAAGTTGCCCCTTAGGTCTCTTTCAAATCTTTCCTCTCTCAGCCTAAACCTACACCCTCTACTTCTGGACACCCTGAGGACTTGCCTGCTCCTGACCCATATCCCTCCAAACTTTTCCTTTTCATGTATCCATCCAAATGCCTTTTAAATGCTGTAATTGTACTTGCATCCACCACTTCCTCAGGATATTCACTCCATATGCGAACAACCCTCTGTATAAAAAATTGCCTCTAATGTATTTTTTAAATCTCTCTCCTTGTCTTGAAATTCCTCATCTTGGGGAAAAGACAATATCATCAATCCTACCGATACTTCTCCTTATTTTATAAACTTCTATCGGGTCCCTCGCAACCTCCTACACTTCACTGAAAAAAGTTCCAGCCTTTCTTTATAACTCAAACCTTCCATACCTGCCACCATTCTGATAAATCTCTTCTGAACTTTCTCCAGCTTGATAATATCCTTTCTAGAACTGGGCAACCAGAACTGGACACAGTATTCCAGAAGAGGCCTCACCAACATCACAACTCCTATACTCAAAGGACTGAGCAATGAAGGCAGGCACGCCAAACACCTTTTTAACCAGTTTGTGATGCAAACTTTAAAGGATTATGTATGTACAACCCTAGGTCCCTTTGTTCTACAAAATTACCCAAGGCCCTATTATTAACCGTATATCCCCTACCCTTGTTTGTTGTACCAAAATACAATACCTTGCATTTAGGCAGATTGAACTCCATTTGCCATTTTTCAGCCCATTGACCCATTTGATCAAGATCCCTTTGAATTTCTTAGAAAACTTGCTTCACTGTCTATTATGCCACCACTTTTAGTGTCATCCACAAACTCACTAACCATGCCTTCTATATTCTCATCGAAATAATATATATAAATGTACTTTCACTTGGTGTGCAGGAAGCATTCACAGGAAAGCCAGCAGCTTTACTTTATTTACGGCAGCAATTTGGCAGATAATGAGCTGCTGTAGCAGTCTCAGCACATTGTCATTTTAGTACCAGGTGTCTGAATGCAGAAAGACAATTTCCAACTTGCACAGTGACAAGTGAATTCAATGGTAAGCCCCCTCATCAGTATAGCACAAAATAAATAGAGTGAATCACTGAGAAAAAAGATGAACAATCTGGGAATGCGTTGAGATATTGAGGGATGCTGCACAGTGTGCATTATGAGACAATGGGAAAGCCTAAGTCTGTGTGTGTGCGTAGGAGTACTGTACAGAACTAGAACAATATAAATGCCAGTATTCAATTTCATGCTGCAATGCACAAGCATGTTTGATATTATGATTTCTATTTCCATTTTGTGATTCAATATCTTTGGCAATTCATGTGTCACATATTCATCAGCCATCTCTTCTGCATATAAACTCAAGACTGCATAATGTCACCATCAGCAGATCAAATGATTCCTTCTTCAATTAAATCTGACTAAATACTTTTCAATGGCTCAATGTGCAAACATGCCATGTGTTGTGGTACTGAGCTCAATGCAAAATACAGGTTCTAGGCTCAAATTCCAGTCACCTTATATCATAAGTTGAACTGATAAGGTCTTACCTGTCTGAATGCAACATGAAAATCATGAAATGATTATGAGAACTTTGAGCAAATACATAATCCATACAAGCCAGCCATTCAATTTCCCAGAAAATTATTCCAATGTATTTCTGAATTTTTCCTGAATGTTACTTACTGTCAGGATTTTGTCCTTTGGAACCCTGGCATAATTTCTGGTTTGGTTACCCTTGCTGGCAGCTTGCTTCACATAATCATTGAGTCATAACAATGGAGGTTAAGAATGACATCAATGTGCCCTCGCAAAATTGAAGTCTATGACAGACATATAGTAAGCTCTCCATTGATCAGAGTCACACGTAGCACTAAGCCAAGATGGCTAGAGTTGTTGGAGGTCAACCAACATGACATAGATAAAATGGGTTTTTGATTCTGGGGACACTGGCATAAGTAGTGGTAAAATTGGAAGCTGTAGCAATGGGACAGGTTTCCTATCAACCATGTTGGGAGCAGGGGTCTTGCGAATCAAGGAGATGTTGTAACTCAAAGGAAACTAAAATATATGAACATACAAATTCAGAGCAGAAGTAGACTATTCAGAGCTTCAGGCCTGCTCCACCATTCAATAAGATCATGGCTTATTTGTTTGCGTTTTGAATTCCACATACTACATAATTTCCCTTTCATTTAACCAAGCTGATCCTTCCCAATTACATCGGTAGTTTCTAAGTTATCAGCTATAAGTACATAAATGATCAATTCTAACAACATCCTCATGAAAAACCTTAAGCTAACCAGCCTATAGTTAACAATAAAAACAGAGCTAGAGAAACTCAGCAAACTCTGTGGAGAAAGAAACAGAGTTAACATTTGAGACCAATTTGATTCTTCTTCAGAAATGAAAAGATTTAATGCTTTTATGTATAGGCAGAGGGAGAGTAGTCTATAGTTGCCTATTTTCTGCCTCCCTCTCTGCTTGAATAAGAGGGGGTTACAATTGCTATTTTCCAATCTGATAAAATCCTTCCAGAATCTAGAGCATTGTGAAAAACTGGCATGATTGCATTATCTCATGCACTACCTTATTAGACACTTCTTTTCAGACCCTAGAGTGAAGTTCATCAGGATCCAAAGAATTGTCAGTCCAAAGCTCCATCACTTTGCTCTGTACCACTTCCCTGGTGTTCTAATTTTGCCAAGTTCCCTTCTTCCTTCCGCATCCTGATTTGCTGTTAGTAATCAGGTATTTTTCCAATCTTTACAATGAAGACAGAAGAAAAGTATTTTTCATTACATCCACCATTTCCTTATTATTGGTTAGCTCAGTTGGCTTGGAGGTCAGTTAACTCATTTGGCTGGATGGTTCATTTGTAATGCAGAGTGATGCCAACAGCTTAGGTTCAATTCTTGCACTGGCTGAGGTTAATATTCCTTCTCAACCTCACTCATTACCTGAAGCGACCCTCAGGTTAAACTTACCACCAATCATCTCTATCTAATAGAGAACAGTACTAAGGCCCTCTGGGATTATCACTTACATTTATTATTGAATATCAATACCCTATCCTCATTCTCTAGAGGATCAATAATTATTTTATTTACTCTTTTCCTTTTTGGATGCCTGCAGAAATTCCTGCTGCCCATATTTAAATTTCTACCAAGCTTCCTCGTGTATTGCAATTTATTTCTGCTGATTAACCTTTTAGTGATTCTGACCTGTTCTGCATGTTCTGACCAATTATCTGACCTACCACACAGCTTTATGTAACTACATGCTTTTTCTTTATAAGTTTGATGCTTTCAAAGTCTTGTTTAGTTAATCACAGGTGGTGGCTTATCTTTTTGGATATTTTCTTTGCATGCTCATTCTGTGTATTCTGAAACTTTCCCTTAACCGCCTCCCTATTGATTTATCTCCTCGCCTTGTATCCCATTTCACTTCAGTGAATGCAGCTTCATGCCTGCATGGTTATCCTTATTGAAGTTTAAATACTAACCTCAGACCCATACTTCTCCCTTTCAGACTGGATGTAAAATCCAATCATATTGTGATGGCTGCTAATTGGAGATGGCTTTACATTGCCATCACTAATTTTGCCTCATTAATAAATCCTTTATTAACTTGCTCTTTAGTTGATTTGAGGACATGCTGTACTTAGAAACTATCTTGAGAACATTAGATAAACTTTTCATTTAGAAGCTACAGTGGTTATTGCCAGCTCTTTATCACCAGCATCCAACTTCATCCTACATTATAGTTCCTCCCGGGGATCTGTGGACCATATCTACTAATTACTTTTTTCCTGTCTATTCCTTATATGTACCCAAACAGACTCTATATTATGATATCCTAAACCAAGGTCATCTCTATCTACTGCAGGGCCACTATTGATTGAGATCTAATGCCTCCACTTTTGCCGAGCTTGTAATTCTTATTGAATGCCATATATTCCTCAAATCTTCAGGATCACTCCGGATGCAACCATTCCATAATGGCTATCAGAGCACATTTCTTTATTTCAATATTCGCTATCAATTTACAGTCACAGAGTCATACAACATAAAAACAGACACTCCAGTTCAAATCGTCCGTGCCAACCGTGTTTCCAAAACTAAAGAAGTCCCACTTGTCTGCATTTGGCCCATATCCCTCTAAACCTTTCCTATTCATATACCTATCCAAATGTCTTTTAAACATTTAACTGTACTTACATCTACAACTTCCTCTAGTAGTTCATTCCAGATATTCACCACAGGAATATACTTAAGGGGGGAATCAGGAGGGCAAAAATGGGACATGAGATAGCTTTGGCAAACAGAATTAAGGAGAATCGAAAGGGTTTTTACAAATATGTTAAAGATAAAAGGGTCACTAGGGAGAAAATAGGGCTCCTCAAAGATCAGCAAGGCGGCCTTTGTGTGGAGCCACAGAAAATGGGGGAGATACCAAATGAGTATTTTGCAAGAGTATTTATTGTGGAAAAGGATATGGAAGATATAGACTGTAGGGAAATAGATGGTGACATCTTGCAAAATGTCCAGATTACAGAGGAGGAAGTGTTGGATGTTTTGAAATGCATAAAGGTAGATAAATCCCCAGGACCTGATCAGGTGTACCCAAGAACTCTGTGGGAAGCTAGAGAAGCGATTGCTGGGCCTCTTGCTGAGATATTTGTATCATCGATAGACACAGGTGAGGTGCCGGAAGACTGGAGGTTGGCTAACGTGGTGCCACTGATTAAGAAAGGTGGTAAGGACAAGCCAGGGAACTATAGACCAGTGAGCCTGACGTCGGTGGTGGGCAAGTTGTTGGAGGGAATGCTGAGGGACAGGATGTACACGTATTTGGAAAGGCAAGGACTGATTAGGGATAGTCAACATGGCTTTGTGCGTGGGAAATCATGTCTCACAAACTTGACTGAGTTTTTTGAGGAAGTAACAAAGAGGATTTTTGAGGGCAGAGTGGTAGATGTGACCTATATGGATTTCAGTAAAGCGTTCAACAAGGTTCCCCATGGGAGATTGATTAGCAAGGTTAGATCTCACAGAATATGGGGAGAGCCAGCCATTTGGATACAGAACTGGCTCAAAGGTAGAAGACAGAGGGTGGTGGTTGAGTGTTGTTTTTCAGACTGGAGGCCTGTGACCAGTGGAGTGCCACAAGGATCAGTGCTGGGTTCTCTACTTTTTGTCATTTACATAAATAATTTGGATGTGAGCATAAGAGGTACAGTTTGTAAGTTTGCAGATGATACCAAAATTGGAGGTGTAGTGGACAGCGAAGAGGGTTACCTCAGATTACAACAGGATCTGGACCAGATGGGCCAATGGGCTGAGAAGTGGAAGATAGAGTTTAATTCAGATAAAGGTGAGGTGCTGCATTTTGGGAAAGCAAATCTTAGCAGGACTTATACACTTAATGGTTTGGTCCTAAGAAGTGTTGCTGAACAAAGAGACCTTGGAGTCCAGGTTCATAGCTCCTTGAAAGTGGAGTCGCAGGTAGATAGGATAGTGAAGAAGGCGTTTTGTATGCTTTCGTTTATTGGTCAGAGTATTGAGTACAGGAGTTGGGAGGTCATGTTGTGGCTGTACAGAACATTGGTTAGGCCACTGCTGGAATATTGCATGCAATTCTGGTCTCCTTCCTATCGGAAAGATGTTGTGAAACCTGAAAGGGTTCAGAAAAGATTTACAAGGATATTGGCAGGGTTGGAGGATTCGAGCTATAGGGAGACGCTGACCAGGCTGGGGCTGTTTCCCTGGAGTCAGAGGCTGAGGGGTGACCTTATAGAGGTTTACAAAATTATGAGGGGCATGGATATGGTAAATAGACAAAATCTTTTCCCTGGGGTTGGGGAGTCCAGAACTAGAGGGCATAGGTTTAGGGTGAGAGGGGAAAAATATAGGAGAGACCTATGGGGCATCTTTTTCACACAGAGGATGGTATGTGTATGGAATGAGCTGGCAGAGGAAGTAGTGGAGGCTGGTACAATTACAACATTAATAAGGAATGGGTATATAAATAGGAAGGGTTTGGAGGAATATGGGTCAGGTGCTGGCAGTTGGGACTAGATTGGGTTGGGATATCTGGTCGGCATGGATGGGTTGAACCGAAGGGTCTGTTTCCATGCTGTACATCTCTATGACTCTCTATGTGGAAACATTGTCCCTCAGGACCCTTTGAAATCTTTCCCCTCTCATCTTAAGCTTATGCCTTCTAGTTTTGAATTCCCCTACCAAGGGAAAAGCCCTTTGATTTTCAACATATTGATGCCCCTCATGATTTTATAGGTCTCTATAAGGTCACTCCTCAGCCTCCTGCAGCGAAGGAGTGATGTCAAACTCACCATTCTGTAGTCCCCTGACTTTTCTGTTCAGCCTCTCCTCAGAGAGGTCCCAGTAACTCCAGTCCCAGTAACATTCATGTAAAACTTTTTGCACCCTTTCCAATTTAACAATATCCTTCATAAAGCAGCATGACCAGAACTGTATGCTGCATTCCAAAAGTGGCCTCCCCAATGTCCTGTACAACCACAACATGAAGTCCCAACTCCTAGACTCAGTTTTCTGACCAATGAAAGCAAGCATATCAAAAGCCTTCCTCACTACCCTGTCTATCTGTGATACCACTTTCAAGGAACAATGTACTTGAACCCCTAAGGTCTCTCTGCTCGATAACACTCCCAGTGCCCTACCATTAACTGTGTAGGTCCTGCCCTGGTTTGTCTTACCAAAATGCAACACCTCCCATGTGATCTAACTTTACATACCAGTCTACTATGCGGAACCTTATCAAAGGCCTTGCAAAAGTCTATGTAGACAATGAGTAAAACTCTGCCTTCATCAATCTTCCTGGTCACATCCTCAACAAACTCAATCAAGTTTGTGAGACATGATTTCCCATGCATAAAATCATGCTGATTATCCCTAATCCATCCTTGCCTCTCCAATGCATATAAATTCAGACTCTTAGAATCCCCTCCAACAACTTAACCACCACTGATGTCAGACTCACCATCTTGCAGTTCCTTGGCTTTTCTTTGTAGCTTTTCTTAAATAAAGGCACAACATTTGCCACCCTCCAATCTTTGGCACCTCACCTATGGCTGTAGATGACATAAATATCTCTGCTAAGGGCCTCACAATTTCTTCTCTAGCTTCCCACAATGTCCTAGGATACACTTGATCAACTCCCAGGGATCTATCTACCTTTTTAAGACCTCTAGCACCTCCTCTTCTGTAATGCAGACCCTTTTCAAGACATTACTCTTTATTTCCTCAAGTTCCCTACCTTGCGTGTCCTTCTCCACAGTAAATAGTAACACAAAGTATTCACTTACTATTTCATCCATCTCCTGTGGTTCCACACGTAGATGGCCTTGCTGATCTTTAACAGGCCTTATCCTCTCCCTACTTGCTTTTGTGCCCTTAATGAACTTATGCAACTGTTTTTGATTCTCCTTAATCTTATCTGCCAAAGCTATCTCAAGTTTCCTTTGTGTCCTTCTGATTTCCCCCTTAAGTGTCCTCCTACATCCCCTATTGTTGATTTTATTGTCACTTATATTTTACAGTAAGAGTACAATAAAATACAATGAGAAGGCTTCATGTGTCACCACAAAATAGTGCTGTTTTGAATAACTTAAGAATAAGGAAAGAAAGAAAGATACAGTTTGAAGAGAGTCCGCTAGTTCTGAGGTAGCTCATCACCATCAATGATACATATGCCGCTATCGCTCTTCCACCGCCTCATTGCCACCTGCGCTGGACCAATCAATATTATAGTCCCATCTCTCACTTCTGAGTCCTCCTCATCGATGTTGCTATGCTGCCCTTCCACCACCACTTTGCTACAGCCAGCACCAGATCCAATAAAATTGCTGAACCTCAGGCACCATCATTTGCCACTGGGCCAAACTCCACCATAATGCCTCTGCTGATGGGGCAGCCACCATTTCCAGGTCCTGTGCTTGCTCCAGAAAACTAAGCAGAGGCCCACTCCCCTCCACTCCGGGCCCACTCGATGACTGCACGCTGTGCCTCGCTTGTGGCCTATGCCCTTGGCCTGCTGAAGGTCGATGCCCTGGGTCCAGCTCGAGATTACACAAGTTCAGGCTTTGAGTCTGCTCAAGGTCAGCGCCTTGGGTCTGTTCAAGGTCTGCTCCCTGCTGTCAATGCCCACCCGAATTCAAGACAAGGTAAACAAGTGAAAATAAAGACAGAGGGAACAAAAGAAAAAGATAAATAAAACCAGTCAGAGCAGACGAGCTCTGGCAAAGGAGCCTGACTCTGCCATCTTGAACCACCAAGGAATTCACTTGGTACCAGCTGTTTATATCTGACATATGCCTCCTTTTTTTGCTTGACCAGAGACTCGATGTCTTTAGTCATCCAGTGTTCTCTACTTCTACCAGCATTGCCCTCCATTCTAAGACGAACATATTATCTCTGAACTCGCATTATTTCACTTTTGAAAGCCTCCCCTTGCCATTTATCCCTTCACCTGCAAACAGCGTACCTCAATCAACTTATGAAAGTTTCTGGCTCATACAATTGGACTTATTCCAATTTAAAATTTTAACTTTTATACAAGGCCTATCCTCTTTCATAACCAATTTAAAACTAATAGAATCATGATAATTGGTCTGAAAGTGCTCCCCCAATAACACCCCAGTCACTTGCGCTGCTTCATGAGTGGCGTGGATAGGATAAATGGTCACGTTCCTTTCCCCGGGGTGGGGGAGTCCAAAATTAGAGGGCATACGTTTAGGGTGAGAGAGGAAAGATTAAAAGGGACCTAAGGGGCAAATTTTTCATGCAGAGGGTGGTATGTGTATGGAATGAGCTGCCAGAGGAAGTGGTGGCATCTGGTACAATTACAGCATTTAAAAGGCATTTGGATGGGTATATGAATAGGAAGGGTTTAGAAGGATAAGGGCCAAGTGCTTAAAAATGGGACTAGATTAGGTTAGGATATCTGGTCGGCATGGACAAGATGGACTGAAGGGTCTGTTTCCATGCTGTACATCTCTATGACTATGATTTCCCAAAAGAAGACAGAGTTTTGCTCCTTCCTTAATAGATACACTTATATATTGATAAAGAAAACTTTCCTGAACACATTTAAATTTCTTCCCAAGTCCTTCAACACTGTGGCACGCCCAGTTTATGTTTGAAATGTTAAAATCCCTACAATACAACTCTAGCATTCTAATAGATGTCTGAGAACTCTGTATATGTTTGCTCCTCAGTTTCCCACTGACAACTGCGGTGGGGGGGCGGGGCAGGGGCTATAGTACAATCCCATCAAGTTGATCATCCATTTTTTATCAATGCTACGTGCATTCAAATTTAGCTTGCAGAATTCTCTCCCCACACCCAAGGCACTAACATAAATTATAAATAGTTGAGTCTTCAGCTCTGATCCCTTTTCCACCCATGAGTTATGGATTGCCCTCACATCATGAGGATTTTATTTCGTAATAACGTTTTGGTATTGTAACTTATCAAATACTCTTTGGAAGTCTACACTACGTCAACATGTTCCTCTTTCTTCACGTTGTTTGTTAATTCCTCAAAATCCTCGATCAAATTACTTGAATGCCTTTCACAAAACTATGTTGACTTTTCCTGAATGTGTGTCTCTTTAAAATTGGCATGATGTGATGAGTGGAAACACCTGTCTGTGCTGGGCCCTTAAATTTTTGCAATTTGTATCAATGACTTGGACGAGGGGATTGAGGGCTAAATTTGCAGACGACACAAAGACAGGTAGCAAAGTATGTTGTGAAGAGGACATAATAAGGTTGCCTAGCTACACAGTTAAGTGGAGTGACTGGGGGAAAATTCTGGCAGGTGAAATATAAGGTGAAAAAAATGTGAAGTAGAAAGAATAAAAATGCTGAGTGTTATTTAAATGAATAACTGCAGAATTCTGAGATAGAGAGATCTAGGTGCTCTAGTTTATGAGTGCAGCAGGCATTAAGAAGGTTAATGGAATTTTGTTGTTTATTACAAGAGGAATTGATTTGAAAAGTAAGGATCAGAAACAAAAACACATTGCTGGAAAAACTCAGCAGGTCTGGCAACATCTGTGGAGAGAAATCAGAGTTCATGTTTTGGGTCCAGTGACCCTTCTTCAGAACTGGAAAACTTACTTATAAAAGTAAGGATATTCTGGTCATATTGGGCATTGGTGAGATCTCATCTCAAATACTTTGTGCAGTTTTTATCTCCTTACACAAAGAAGGATAAAAATGTATTGGAGGTGTTTTAGAGAAGGTTTATCAGATTGTTATCTAGAATGAGTGTGTTGTCTTATGTGGAACAATTGGATAGACTGGACCAGTTTCCACTAGCATTTTGAATAGTGAGAGATGACTTGATTTAATAGTATACGGTCCAGAAAAGATTGTTGTAGGTGATGTTGATGTGGTGAGTCCCACAAGGATACTTCCCCTCATAGGAGTGGCTTGAACCAGGCACACTGGCACTGCTTTTAGTATAGATCATAGAATCTCTGCAGTAAACAAAGAGGCCATTTGGCCTACTGATTTTGCACTGCCCTCTAAAGAACATATCATCTAGACCCAGCCTCACCATGCTATCCCTATAACCCCGTATTTCCCATGGCTAATCCACCTAACTTGTATACTATGGGTAATTTAGCGCAAACTCTGGTTGCTGGTGCTGTGAGGCAGCAGTGCTGATCACTGAGCCACCATAAGATGGGGATGAGTTTTTTTCTCTCTCTCAGAGTATCATGAGCCTGTGAAATTGCTTTCCCTAAAAAACAGTGAAGGCTGGGTTATTGAAATTATATAACGCAGAGTATATACATTTCAAAAGATGAGGGAAGAAAGTTTTATGGGCGGCAGACAGGAAAGTAAATTGAGACTACACCAGATCAGCCATGGGCTTATTGAATAACAGAGCACTCGTCAGTCAGATGACTTATTCCTGCACCTCAGTCCTATGGTTCAATCTCAGTCCCTGGACGTCATTGCAGGAGTTCCTCAGGAGAGTGTGTCCTGGGACCAACCACCTTTAGTTGCTTCTATACATCATAAAGTCCAGAAATTGACGTGTTTATTGTCCCTGAAACTTGGAATTAACCAGAATTCTGGTAACTCTTCTCCATATCCTCTCAAGGGCCTTCCTAACCATAATACCTCAGAAAGCCTGACTGGAAATGAACTTCACTTATTGCTGAATACCAAAATGGAGCCACTGTTTGCGGCATACATAGGTCAATCCTAGTCTGGGACAGACAGTCGTCCATGCCCATTCCGGGATCTGCTTTGTATATTTTCTAATCAACCTGTTCAGAGATGTTATTATGCATCTCTGGAACAGGTGAGACTTGTACCCAGGCTTCCAGACTCAAGAGGTATAGACACCAGCACTGCACCACAAGAGCCCTTCTCAGTCCAGGGAGTTAAGCTGCAACCATACACCATTAGTTTGACATGATTTGAACATATAACCATTTGATCTGACATCAGATGTGTTACCGTTATGAAGATGATGGGTTCTGGCTGGGCAGGCCATTCCCTGTTACCAAGGGAACTCATACTCAATGAAGAGATTAATTAGTGATTCTCCATGGGCCTTATAAGGAATATCAAACCATTCTTCCCAAAATATGGTGACCAGAACTGAACGTGACACATTAGTTGAGGTCTAACCACAACTTCATAAAGTTTAAGTCTAACCTCCTTTGCTCAATACCTCTATTTATGAAGTAGCAGATCTTGATGCTTTGCTAATTACACTCTCAATATGTCTTCACACCTTCAAAGTTTGATGTACATGAATCCCCAGGTCTCTCTATAAGACTTATAAGTCCATTATGAGTGAGTTTATCTATGGAACCGGTTTTTTAAACAGCTTTCTCATTCAGAGAAGCATGCAGCACACCTGCTGAGAAATGTTCATTGAAGAGAAAGAATGAGTAGGCTGCTGACAATCCACTCACAACTAAAGAAAAGCCACTTGAGAGAAAACCGTCTATGCCCACAAAAATATCCCCCCACCCAGTTCCCAGCAAGAATCAGCACCTACAGACATGGAGGGCAGACCCTTTAATAGAAAACATCTTCGAACAGCAGGCCATTTTAAATCACAATACCCATCCAGATTGGTAAATTTTAACTCTCTCTCTCTCTCTCTCTTGCCAGAAAGATAGCTTGTTGCCTCTCTAATTCAGTTAAACTCTTTCACATTATTGTCTTTTCTGGAAAATGATTACTCGGGTGAAAATGTTTTGCTTCACTGCCTCTTGATCCTGGCTTCTTTATTTGTGTTGTCTGAGATTTGAACACTTCATTGAGAGTCAATACTCTCATATTGACTTCAACAGTGCTATTAAGAGTATAAATATGAGCTGAACACTATAATGCTAGGGGCAGAGGCTAAAAGATACACTGTGGGTCATGTAATTTGCATGATTCACTGCGTTAAATAATTATTTTTATCTACAATCTCTTGGGTGGTGAATCACTCTCTCTTATTTAACTTCAATTTAGATTATGTTCTTTTTCCTTATTCTAAATCTAAATTTATATGAGCTGTAATTTTCCTACCAAGTTGAAATGTTTTTCCCTTATTACAAATGTCTAACATGCAAAGCAGTTATCACAGTAATTGGAAGCAACTAATTATTGCTAAATGTCTAATCTTTCTGTATCAAAATTATAGATATCCATATTTTTAAATAGAGAAATTGGTGCAAATCTTTAAAAGATGTGAATGGGTGCTTTTTGTGTTTCCCACCCTCCTTGAAGTTGAAGGTTAGCTTAGATACCACCACCCCTCCAGCCCCTGCCAAGATAAGAGCATCATAAGTGAGGTCAATCTTGTCATCACTCCAGAGGTCACCTCACTCAGACCCACCCCCACCTATCCACTCAAACGCATTGTCAGGAGCAAGAACTTTCTAAACCATAGCACTGAGAATAATTCTGACGATCACTCTCACCTAGCTAAGATTAGTATAGGCTAGGATCTCCCTAATCAAATTATGTTACCTATTACTCATAAGCCATTAAGTGAGATATCTTTCTGATCCATTGTTTAATTTGGACTGCAGTTGTTCAAGAAGGGAGTGCACCACCACCTTCTCAAGGGCAACTAAGAATAGGCAAAAAATGCTGTACCAGCCAGCAAGGCCCACTTCCCATGAATGAATTCGTGAAAAACTCATTTTGCTTCTAACTTATATCTTATTCAATTTTGTTAATTTCTTTTCATTGCTCTGAGGCCAAAGGTATTCTGTTCCTCCAAATATTTCTCTCTCCAGTTAAAACTCTTCTATAAATTAGAGTTCTTTTAAGGCAGCAATAAATAAAGACTTTCCTTTTGTAAAGACTTTAATATCCTGTCCTTAAACTGGCAATGATCTGATGAGTCTAACTAATAAGGAATTTTTAGGTTTTGGATGTCCAGCATTTCAAAACATTACCTGTGTATTTTGACATTTACAAATGATGTTGATATGCTATTTTCTAATCTTCCTGCTGACCTCTTCCCCACATGCTATTCAGTGCACTCTGGGGAAGCAAGAGGGATAGATTCTGAGGGAAAAACTTGGATTTTGAGACAGATCCAAACTGAAATGAGAAACTGAGAAAGAAAAGTGATCACCCTAGCTGTTAAGGAAATAAAGACTGAAACAGAGATTTGAAACCACAAGTTCTGGCTAAAACAATTCAAAAGGGGGCAAGAGGCATCAGAGCTCAGGGATAAATGCTAAGTGGTTCTATGAGTGGTGTGGAGCAGTACAGGTAGGCTGAAGAAGATACAGGCTAGATTCAGGTGCTGAGAAAAAGTAAATATGTAGTCGTACAGATGCTATTTGAAGATAACTTTGGGGGATTTACATCGTCCAGACTGTTATATTTCTGCAGAAATGAGCCATTTTTGATGAAGACTGTGCCTTGGAACTCTGGCTGGTTTAAAATCATAGAAGTCTACAGGGTAGAAAATGCTCTTTAGCCCATTGGGTTAGTGCCAGTCAAAAACAACCATCTAACTGTACTAATCCCATTTCCCAACACGTGGCTCATAGCTTTGTATGCCTTGGCAAGACAAGTGTACACCTTAAATGTTATGAAGGTTTATGCCTCTACCACCCTTTCAGGCAAAGTTCCAGAATTCCCAACACACTCTGGATAAAAAAGTTTTCACTCACATCCCTCCAAGCCTCCTGCTCCTTACCTTAAATGGTCCTGGTCATTGATCTTTCCACCAAGGAGAAGTGTTTCTTCTGATCTACCCTGTCTAGCTCGTTCATAATTTTATACATCTCAATGATGTCCGCCCTCAGTCTCCTCCGCTCCAAGCAAAACAACTCCAGTCTATCTAATCTTTTCTTCAAAACTAAAACTCTCCAGCTTAGGCTTTCCAGAGTAATCACATCCCTCGTATAATGTGGATTTCAGAATTACACACAAAACTCTCATTGTGGGCTAAACAGCATTTTCTACAGCTCCAGTATCACATCCCTCTCTTTAACATGCATTGCTTGAAGTCAAATGAAGTCTGAATTAATTCCTAGAAAGACAGCAGCTGACATTTTTCATGAGAAAGACAGAGTTTTAAAGAACTTTGTGACTTTGATTGATGATATATATAAACTGAATGGACTATCACGAGCATAAGACCATTAGACATAGGAGCAGAAAGTAGACCATTCTGCCAATTAAGTCTGCTCTGGCATTCAGTCATGGCTGATACTTTTCTCAACCTCATTCTCCTGTTTTCCACCTGTAACCCTTGAACCCCTTGATACTACCTCAGTCTTATTGTCAATGGCCTGGCCTCCAAAGCCTTCTGTGGCAATGAATCAAAGCTTATTCATAAGATTTATATCCTTTCATATGTAATTTATAGTTTATATTTGACCACAATTTGCCTATTATTTATAGTCATAGATGTAGAGTCATACAGCATGGAAACAGACCCTTCGGTCCAACTAGTCCGCGCTAACTATATTCCCAAACTAAACTAGCCCCACATGCCTGCATTTGGTCTATATCCTTCTAAATTTTTCCTATTCATGTACCTGTTCATCTTTTAAATGTTCCAGCTGTATCTTCATCCAGCACTTTCTCTGGCAATTCAATCCACATATTAGATTAGATTAGATTACTTATAGTGTGGAAACAGGCCTTTTGGCCCAACAAGTCCACACCGACCCGCCGAAGCGCAACCCACCCATACCCCTACATTTACCCCTTACCTAACACTATGGGCAATTTAGCACGGCCAATTCACCTGACCTGCACATCTTTAGACTGTGGGAGGAAACTGGAGCACCCGGAGGAAACCCACGCAGACACGGGAGAACATGCAAACTCCACACAGAGAGTTGCCAGAGGCGGGAATTGAACCCGGGTCTCTGGCGCTGTGCCACCACAGTGCTAACCACTGTGCCACCGTGCCGCCCAATCTCTGCGTAAAATGTTGTCCTTCATGTCCTTTTTAAATCTTTCCCGTCCCACCTTAAAAATATGCCCCCTAGTTTTGAACTTGCCCACCTTAGAGAAAGACCCTTGCCATTCACCTTGTCTATGCCCCTCATGATTTTATAAACCACTATAAGGTCACCCCTCAACCTCCTGTGCTCCAGTGAAAAAAGTCTCAGCCTATCTTTATAACTTAATCTACCATTCCTGGCAACATCCTGATAAATCTTTTCTGAACCCTCTCCAATTTAATAATATCCTTTCTACAGCAGGGTGACAAGAGGTGTACACAATACTCCAGAACAAGCTTTATCAACCCTGTACGACCTCAACATGTCGTCCCAAAGCCTATACTCAAAGGTCTGAGCAATTCTTTATTCATTCATGGGATGAGGACATTGCTAGCTAGGCAGCATTTATTGTTGAGCCTAATTGCCCAGAGGGCAGTTAAGAGTCAATCACATTGATCTGGGTCTGGACTCACATGTAGGCCAGAACAGGTAATGATGGCAGGATCCTTCTCTAAATGACATGAGTGAACCAGATGGGTTTTTCTGACAATCACCATGGTCATTAGACTTTTAATTCCAGAATTTTAAAAATTGAATTCAAAATCCACTTTATGCCGAACCCAGGTCCTTAGAACATTATCTGGGTTGCCTGATTAACAGTCCAGCAGTAAAACCACTAGGCCATCATCTCCGCTGGGCAAGTATGCTAAATGGCTTCCTAACCACCCTTTCTCCATGTGACACAATTTTTAAAAAACATCATACTTCTAAACTGCTAGGTCTCTCTCTTCAATAACATTACCCAGGGTCCTACCATTAATTCTATAAGTCTACCCTTGTTTGTTTTACCAAAATGCAATACCATGCATTTATCCAAATTAAACTCCTCAATCCACTGACCCAATTGATCAAGATCTCTTTGTAATCTTAGATTACCTTCTTCACTGTCCACGATGCCATCAATTTTGGGGTCATCTACTAACTTACTCACATGTCTCCAAAATTCTCATCCAAATCATTTATATAAATGACAAACAAAAGTGGATCAAGTACCGATCCCTGTGGAACAACACTGGTCACAGGCCTCCAGTCTGAAAAACAACTGTCCACCAACATCCTCTGTCTCCTAAGATCAAGCCAATTTTGTATCCAGTCCACAAGTTCTCTCTGAATCCCTTGTGATCTAAATTTACTAATTAGTTTACCATGTGGAACTTTGTCAAAGACTTTACTAATGTCCATGTAAACAATGTCTACCGCTCTGTCCTCATCAATCTTTTTCATTGTCTACTCAAAAAAACTCAATCAAGTTTGTGAGACACAATTTCCTTCACACAAAGCCATGCTTTGTTTATATTTTCCTTATATTGATTCTGCATTTTAGACTATGTTTTTAAAAATTTAGTGTTTGCTTGGTTTGACTCATGTACAGCAAAAAATAATTTGTTTTAAACTGTAGAATCTTGTGGGTTTTATTTCAATAAATAAATAAGATTTTGGATTTGTTCTTTTTTCAAAGTTGTTGGATTCATCCGGGTTCAAATTAAAATTGGGGGCTTGTCCAGGATCATAACAAGAGCAATGACAACTCGATTCTCAGGCCTCTCCAAATGACAATTCACATCTACTCAATAAGATATGGGTATAGAACCTGGAGTGGCCCTCCCACCAATTCCTTCTCTAATTGCACAGAGACAAGTGTCACTCACTAACTTGCAAAGGCAACAGTTTCAGTCCATACCTCAAGAATTGCATAGTATATACAGTACAGAAACAAACCATTTGGCCCAAGCAATCTTTACCAGTATTTAGACTCCACTCAAGTTCTAACACTACCAGCATAACTCTCCATAAAATTCTTCTCCTATGCTTACCTAACTTCCCCTTGAATATAATTAATCTATTTACTTCAACCTTCACTCCTTATGAAAACAAGTTCTACAATTTTACCATTCACTAAGAAGCTTCTTCTAAAATTTCCCTTTGTTTTTGGTGACTATCATATTTTGCTAATCTCAAAGTTTGTGCGAAGATTTGTAGCTCGGGTGCTCGTTGTTGTGGTTCTGTTCGCCGAGCTGGAAATTTTCGTTGCAAACGTTTTGTTCCCTGGCTAGGTGACATCATCAGTGCTTTGGAGCCTCCTGCGAAGCGCTTCTTTGATGTTTCTTCCGGTATTTATAGTGGTCTATCCTTGCCGCTTCCGGTTGTCAGTTTCAGCTGTCCGCTGTAGTGGTTGGTATATTGGGTCCAGGTCGATGTGTTTGTTGATGGAGTTTGTGGATGAATGCCATGCCTCTAGGAATTCCCTGGCTGTTTTCTGTCTGGCTTGCCCTATGATAGTAGTGTTGTCCCAGTCGAATTCATGTTGCTTGTTGTCTGCGTGTGTGGCTACTAGGGATAGCTGGTCGTGTCGTTTTGTGGCTAGTTGATGTTCATGTATGCGGATTGTTAGCTGTCTTCCTGTTTGTCCTATATAGTGTTTTGTGCAGTCCTTGCATGGCATTTTGTATACTACATTAGTTTTGCTCATGTTGCTAATCTCTTCCATAAATGGAAAGATGCTCCTCCTTGCTCTCTATCTGCGCTATCAAAACCATTCATAATCTTAAACATCTCTTAACAGACTGTTCATCCTTCCCTGATATGTTTAACATGTAGAACAGAATGATGGGACATAGGTCTGCACCAATGTCTTCTCCACGCATGTTAAATGCTAACTAAATGGAGAAGCCATTCCTACTATGTGGGAAATAAAAAAAATTACTTGAGCTATCTTCAATTGAATGTATTTTTCTTATCTTGATTGGTCTCTCATATTCAACCCTAATATACCTGAGGTCATCCAAAACTCTGCTGCCTGTTCTGGGCTCACGGGAAGCCCCATTCCCTGTCATCTCTGGGCTTGCTGAACTATGTTGGCTTCTGGTTAAACAATGTCTTGATTTTAAAATTCTCATCCGGATTTTTGCATCCTTGCTCCCGACCTATCACTATAAACTTCTCCAATCCTAGTGCTCCAACATATCTGCACTTCTCTCATTTTCGTTTCTTTCACAGTCCAATTACAATTGTTCCATTGGTGGCTCTGCTTTCAATTGCCAAGACTCCAAACTCTGCATCCCTCCATCTCTCTACTTCACTTTCTTACTTTAAGACACACCTTAAACCCAACCTCTTTGACCAAAATATTGGTCATTGGACCTAATATCTCATTAATAGCTCAATGTCACACTTTGCATTACAATGGCCCTGTGCAGTGAGGGTTCACTACCTAAAGTGCTATATAATTTGAAGCTGTTGTAATATGCTCTGTTAACATGCTTCAAGCTAGGATAACTCTACTTCTTATATATTACCTTCTATTACTGGAGCAAGAAAAGCTCATACTTCTAGCTCTCAGCATGTCGGACAAATGATATGTGCAGCACCACAGCAAAGAGAAGATGAGCTCAATGTGCAACATTGCACTAAGCAACAGAGCACTGAGCACCCTCACTTGGTTCACCACAACGTAATAGACATCTGATTGATTCTTGCTTGTGGAGTGTTACCTGGAACTGCTTCTGCAGCAAAAATGATGAGGGATAATTTTACTGAGATCGCATTACATGAATATAGCAACAAATAGGTACACAGTTGGAACATAATCACTTCTTCTGCATTTAAAATGAATGGATAGCGACATGAAAGACAAAAAAAAATGTTGTATATTCTGAGCCGGGGAGACCAGAATGGTCTTGGTTTCTACTCCCAGATTGTGTTGGTATTTGATCCTAAAACTAGGATCCTAAATTTGATCCTAAAACTAAGAACTAGGGTAAATGTATTATAATTGCCCCTAAGAACGTCATAACTGGAAAGAGATTAACAAATAAGCAGCTGTTTTCCACTTCAAAACACCATCCAGCACTTGGCTAAGTCCATTTGGGTGAAGTCAGGATCTGACTCAGGTTCCTAAAGCTGAAATTGTTGCCAACACTCAATGTCCAGGCCCACATGAAAGGAACAGACGGCAGGTGGATTACCAGAGGGGCAACACATATCTGTGGAACTGAATGCCCTTGAAAGTTAATACTTCTTCAGAATAGCATAGGACAAACATGCAGAAATAGTAAAATCATATTTTAAAATGACAATGCTATATGTAGGTAAAGCATGTTCGTGCCTTTGTATTCTGCTCCGCATTGCCATAGAAACGGCTAGGCATGCTCTAAATTGTTCTGATAGACATGAAAAACAGAGGTGGGAAGAGAGAGTATTTAATTTATGATACTCTCACCTCTGTAGGCGTAGTCATCCTGGAAATCTCCACTACATGTATTATTATTCTTGAAACTGAAATAAGTTAAAAACAAGCTCAGTCACCCCCTCAGGTTGCTGATAGTGAATTTACTCATCCAAAACCCAGCTTTGGTTTCTCCTGGGAGAAACTCCGCAAGACACTGTAACTGATGAGTACAAGCCTGATATCAGTAAATTCTCTGTTGGGGTTTCAGTGAAATTTTGATGCCATCATATACTTCTTCAACCAATCTGTGTCACAGCTCTTTCCCAGCTAGGTCCGTGACAATGTGATTGGCAGCAATCAGAAAACAGCAACCATATAGTATGTTTCCAAAGGATATTAACACTGCACATAGTGCTTCCAACCACACATTTCATCAAATCACAGCAACATTTGTGCTGTCATCCACAATCTATGCATGACTCTTTAGTTTAAAAAGTGAAATGGCAGGGAGAGGTGGCAGGAGGTTGGATTTGTACGGGCTGATGTCTGTAGGTTTCAGTGCAGAGTTCCACTGGCAAATATACAAACAAGTCAGGAAACCACTCTAATTTGCCTACTTCTGCATTAAGTTTGAGTGTATTTGGCTGGGTGCACATGATCCCACTGGTGAAGCAAGTTATTAATGATCACACAACAATCACAAAATTGGTGTAATACTTCAACACAGTTTTATGTTGAACATTGTGTTTATACATTTCCTGGACTCTGAAACTCACCACTGAAAGAAAGGTGGGAACAGATAGCAACTGTTTAAAACTCATCAAAATAGTACAATAAGTAACAATATCCACAGATATTTTTTCTCACACTACAGGGAAAGTTTGTTCATAGTTCTTTTGCTGAGAGTCTATTCACTACAGGTTCTGAATCACTTCAGACACGTTGACTGACTTACACTGGACAACGAATGAGAAGCAATATGATGAGGCCAAAATAATCAACAGCAGCATTGACCTGGTTCCCAGAGTTCTGTAGCCGTACATAAGAGGCAGAATCAGCAGAATGGACAGAAACAGTGGGCTGCAGCTGGAAGGTACTACCCATAGCCCAAAGTACACAGGCAAAGGCTAAGTTTCTTTGACTAGTTGGAACAATTGTATATCATGAGTTACGGGTTATGATGGCAGCTTACGAGAAGACCTGTTGCTCCTGGAGGCCAGCCAGCAGTGGTTCCCGAAATGATCAAATCCTTCCAAGGATTCTCCTGGTGATATATTCATAATCTCCTTGTCAGCTGCTCACAATGCATTGGACTGGTGTTTGATATGGTACCTGATCGAATAGATATGATTTTGGAGTAGCAAGGGGAGTTGGTTGTTAATAGGATGATATTTGATGAAATCTGATTAATGCTAATTTGACTAAACCTCTCAGTTCCATAAACAAGAATGAGATGAATGACTTTGATGATGCTTAGGACAAATATTGGGTATGACAAGAGAAGAACTCCCTGCTCTCCACTGAAAAGGAGTCATGGGACCTTTTGAAAGTCATTATTTCCAACAATCCTTTAGTAGGACACAGACTCTTTGACGCACATTCACAGCACAGAAGTGGCAATTCAGCCCATTACATCTGTGATGATCAACAAAGATCTAACTGCAATAATCCATTTCTTGGCCCATAGCTTTAGGGATTGTGGCAATGCAAGCGAATATCTAAATGCCACTCAAATATTCTGAGAGTTTCTGATTCATCCATTCTTTCGTGCAGGAGAAAGTGGATACTGCGGATGCTGGAGATCAGAGTCAAAGAGTGTGATGCTAGAAAAGCACAGGCGTCAGTCAGTATCCGAAGAGCAAGAGAATTGACGTTTTAGGCATAAACCCTTCATCCTGATGTCTGAAATGTCAATTCTCTTGCTCCTTGGCTGCTACCTGACCGGCTGTGCTCTTCCAGCACCACACTCATTGACTCATTCTTTCATGCAGTTGAGTTCAAAATTTCCACCACTCTCTACTTCCATCGCAGCTTCTCTCTCTTCTGAACTACTTGTTAGGATCCCATCATCCTGCCAATTTAGTTTGAATTGAGTGCTCAGCTGCCAGTGTTCTGACTCTGAAGCAACAATGCTATCAACTAAGTTAAGCTGTTTTACCTCTTCCCTCAATGCTAATCCAAGCAGAAAATAAATCATCAGCAGCAATGGGAGCCAATAACCTTGCAAAAATACAGCAGTGCCAGCAAAATCAAGTCCACCTTTTAAGCAATTTAATAAAATGAGCTGAACTCAGAAATGATGCATTGGCAGGACAATAAATGAATCACCAGTTGGCCTGATTTTATCCAGTTGCTTAACTGCATTACTGCAGCAAACAAAATACTAATTGTTGTATTTCATTCTGTTCCTTTTCAAACACAGCACCATTTTATTAATAGCAAAATGATGCTTCCATGATCCGAGGCACAAGAAGAGAGTCTGGGTGCATGGAGCTGGAACAGTTCTGTGACTGATTATTCCTATTTTTTTAGGAAACAGAAGTATCACGCTACTAAATGTCAGCAATTCTCAAGGAAAATTTCTTTTTGAAGTCTTATCAGAGAAAAGCAGAAAATGTTTTTCCAACATATGGATTTCAATCCCTGTGGCTCATTTTTCAATTTTTCAAGTGTGTGTTCTTCAAGTATGAACCTGGAGAGTGAGAGTAGCAGGCTTTTCATTGTGCAGGGCAGCACAACTGAACCCTATTCTAACCTCACCTCGTGGTAGAGATCCTTCCACATTAACACATGTACACACACATTTTCCCATTTTCATGGCCAGAAGAGAAAACGCTGGCTGATTTTCTCCCACTTTCTTGTACCAGAGGCGCAGAGATCAATTATAGCAACCCAAGAACCACAACACATGATATAAACAAACTCATTAACAACTTAATTTTGTTTTTAATCCAGGTGCAGGTTTCAGCCAAGCGATGCCTTGGTGCTTGTTGGAATGTTCTGGTGATGAGGCATTTTGTGAAATAACTTTGACAGTCTGCTCACAGAACAAGCCAGCAGGAGGGCATTAGTTAGGCCACCACTGGAATATTGTGTGCAATTCTGGTCTCCCTGCTATGGAAGGATGTTGTGAAACTTGAAAGGGTTCAGAAAAGATTTACAAGGATATTGCCAGGATTGGAAGGTTTGAGCTACAGGGAGATTCTGAATGGGCTGGGGTTGTTTTCCCTGGAACATTGGAGGCTGAGGGGTGACCTTATAGAGGTTTATAAAATCATGAGGGGCATGGATAGGATAAATAGACAAGGTTTTTTCCCTGGTTTGGGGGAGTCCAGAACTAGAATGCATAGATTTAAGGTGGGAGGGGAAAGATTTAAATGGGACCTAAAGAGCAACTTTTTCATGCAGAGGGTGGTGTGTGTATAGAATTGGCTGCCAGATGAAGTGATGGAGGCTGGTACAATTACAGCATTTAGAAGGCATCTGGATGGGTACATGAATAGGAAAGGTTTAGAGGGATATGGGCCAAATGTTGGCAAATGGGACTACATCAGTTTAGGACATCAGGTCAGCATGGATGAATTGGACTGAAGTTTCCGTGCTGTATATCTCTATGACCCACCCTTTCCTTTTCCTGCAGGGTCTAAGATGCTATGTGCTGACCACTTCCTGACGGACTTGTGGCCAAAAGTATTTTTCTTTGCAAATTTCTCCTTGAAGGACAGGTGATACAGAATGGTCCAATTACCCGGAAAATTCTTTAGCAACAATGCCAGTCGAATCCCTTGCATCACTGGGGACCGGTAGATCCTCAATACGAAATGACACTTCATGCAGTGACACACAAAGGTGACCATCAGGATGCGGTAGCGTTGGTGAGGTTCTTCCCACTCTTATCCAAGTTTTGTACATGGCGTCTTAGACCCCCAGATGAAGTGGAAGATGGCTTAGGTCACAGCAATGGCTCAGGTCTGGGAATGCGCCAGATCTGCACCATGTACAAAAACAGAGAGAGTACATTACACCTGATGACCAGGTTTTCACCCTCAATGGAGAGGCAGCAGTGCTCTCAAAAGTCAAGTTCTTATTAAAGGGAAAGTGCTTGTTACCTTTGTTAAAATGCAAATTCCTAAGAAAGGTTTTAGCAAATCAAAAGTTGAGTCACAGATACTGAAAGGAACCTGTGAAAGGTGTTCATATCAACACCATTCCAAAACAAAAAAACAAAGTAAAGGCAATTCTGTTGCAATTCTGGCAGGGAATAAAGTGTATTCAGGAAGGGGTTTTTTTAACAACCAACGGTGAGGTAGAAGAAACAAAATATAGAGGTTGGGAAAGGATAATAAAACAAAAGGACTACTAATTCAAACACCTTTCATTGGTGGCATTGACTGACTGCTTGGGGTGTAGGGTCAAGCCATCTAAAGGGCCTCGACTTCCTTCAGGAAACTCTAATTATTTGTTTCAAATTAGATTATTAAAAGATTCCGTACCACATAAAGACCGCCTTGCTGATCTTTGAGGGACCCTATTCTCTCCCTAGTTACCCTTTTGTCCTTTTTGTACTTGTAAAAACTCTTTGGATTCTCCTTAATTCTATTAGCCAATACTATCTCATGTCCCATTTTTGCCCTCCTGATTTCCCTCTTAAGTATACACCTGCTTCCTTTATACTCTTCTTAGGATTCACTCGCCCTATCCTGTCTATACCTTACATATGCTTCCTTCTTTTTCTTAACCAAACCCTCAATTTCTTTAGTCATCCAGCATGCCCTATACCTACCCGCCTTTCCTTTCACCCTGACAGGAATATATTTTCTCTGGATTCTTATTATCTAATTTCTGAAGCCTTCCCATTTTCCAGCCGTCTCTTTACCTGTGAACATCTGCCCCCGTCAGCTTTCGAAAGTTCTTGCCTAATACCATCAAAATTTATAGGCTGGGGTTATTTTCCCAGGGGCATCAGTGGCTGAGTGGTGACTTTATAGAGTTTTATAAAATCATAAGAGGCATGGATCAGGTGAATAGTCAAGGTTTCTCCCCAGGGTAGAGGAGTCCAAAAGTAGAAGGCATAGGTTAAGATGAGAGGGGAAGGATATAAAATGGACCCGAGGGGCAACTTTTTCACGCAGGGTGGTGCAGGTATGGGATGAACTGTCAGAGGAGCTGGTGGAGGTTGGTGCAATTACAACATTTAAAAGCCATCTGGATGGGTATATGAATAGGAAGGCTTTAGAGGGTTACGGGCTAGATGCTGGCAAATGGGACTAGATGGTTTTCCTCCATGTGCTTCAGTTTCCTCCTACAGTCCAAAGGATGTGCTGGTTAGGTGAACTGGCAATGCTCAATTGCCCGTAGTGTTCAGGGATGTGTAGGTTAGGTGCATCAGTCAGAGGAAATGTAGACTAATAGGGTAGGGGAATGGATGGAGTGCTGGTGTGGATTTGTTGGGCCAAATGGCCTGTTTCCACACTGTAGAAATTCTATGATATCTGGTCGGCATGGAAAAGATGGGCCGAAGGGGTGTGTTTTCCGTGCTGTGCAGGTCTATGTCTGTGCCACAACCTTGTTTTAACCGGTATCCTGGTCAGCCTGCCCTCTCGACAAACCGCCAGGTCGTCAGCGGAGGGCGCGGGGCCCGGTAGTTCCATCTCCCGCCGCTGCGGGGTCAGTGGCGCGCTCGGCACCTTCCCGGCTTCCTGCTCCGCCATTTTGTTTGGGACAGGTCGGCGAGCGGCGGCGGTTTGTCGCGAGACCAACCGCCTTCCCGGCGGCCGCCATGACGGAAGCCGCGAGCCGCAAAGGTAAGCGTGTGGTGCTGACACTCAGACACAAAGTAGAGGTATGTCGACGGCTTGAGAAGCGCAGCCAGATCATGGCCGAGTTCAACATTGGCTCGTCCACTCTTTATGACAGAAAGCGGCAGAAGCTGCTGACACGTTGTCAGGGAGCGCGGGTAAGAGGCGCACGCTGGAGAGACCCAAACTGGAACAAGGCGACACGGTGCTGTCCAGCGGCTGGAGGGCATTCCGGTGACACGGGCGATGCTGATCGCAAAGGCCAAGGAGCTGTACGCCAAGTTGCGGCTGAGTGACCCTTGCGCCTTCTCTGAAGGCTGCCTCACTTGTTTGAAATGACGGCACGGGATCCGGCCCCTGGACGTGTCAGGGGAGGGGGAGCACGGCAGCCGAGCCCGGGGGTCGCGGTGTGGTCACTTCGCACAAATGGTTGCTGAACACGGCCCGACCGGATCTATAACGCTGATGGATGAGAGCGGGCTGCTGTGGAGATACCTCCCGGAATCAGCCCTCCCAGGCTCTGGTGAGGCTCATGCTGAGGGATTGAAGAAGAACAATGATGGGATAACAGTCCTCGTTTGCGCCAATGCCGCTGGAACACACCAGATCAAACTTTTTGTCGTCGGGAAATCCAAGAATCCACGTGTTTTCAAGAATTTGCGTCACCTACCTGTTAGATACAGTGCTCAAAGTAATTCAGGGATGGACGTTCAATTATTCACTCACTGGTTTCACCACTTTTTTGTCCCTTCGGTTAAGCAGCATTTCCGAAAGATTGGAAAACCCGAAGACAGCAAGTGTATCTTATTGCTGGATAACTGTAGAGCTCACCCTCCAGAGTCAAAATTGGTGTCAGGAAATATATTTGTTATTTATTTACCACTGAAAGTGACTGCGTTAATCCAGCCCATGGACCAAGGGATCATCGAGAATTTAAAGTGTCACTACAGAAAAAACTGATTACCTAAACTTTTGAGCAGTAATGAAAAGATTACCAAGTTTCAGAAGGTATATACTTTGGAAGATGCGGTGTATAATGTTGCTTGTGCTTGGAAATTAGTTAAGCCCCAGACTTTGAGGTGTGCTTGGCATAAATTATTGCCCAATGTAAGTTTATCTTCGGATGAAGAATTCAAAGATTTCAGAGTTTGTCAGAAGAAAAGTACAGTCATGGAAATGGCTTTGATGATGAAAAATGTGCAAAGTGATGAAAATCTTATGTGTAAATTTAGTGAACAAGAATTGGAACTGTGGGTTGATGTTGATAAAGATGTTAGGCATGTGTTGAATGATGATGAAATAATTAAGAGCATCTTGAATCCAATGAAAGAGAGCGAATCTGAAAGGAACACCGATGAAGAATTGTATGAAGTGAGGGTTTCTTGGGCTAAGGCGGCAGAGGCCTTTCAGGTGTTGCTTAAATTTGCTGAAACTCAAAATTGCTACACCGCGCAAGAAGTCTTTCGGTTACATTTACTACATTCTACATTCTTACAGAAGAAGCAAGATTATTTTAAGCTAGCTGACATTCAGGATTTGTTTAAGAAATAAAATGTTGAATCAGGTGGCGATCCTTGAATGGTAGTGACTCAACCTGATGATCCTAGTAATGTGATTCTGGTGATAATGTTATGTTTTAAGTCTAATTTACATTTACAGGGGAACCTCAGTTATCCAAACGAGATGGGCAGGCACTATTTCATTCGGATAATTGGTTATTTGGTTAATTGATTAAATGCCTTTCCTCTGGGGTTCAAGAGTTTTTAAAAGTCTGATCCCCATTCAGGAGACTGCAGCAGCACACCAACCCCATCCAACCTCACCGCCAACCCCATCCAACACTGCCTCTGCCCCAAACCTGTCCAGCTACGCCCTGCCCCTAACCCCATCTACCCCCACCCCAACCCCATCCAAAACTCACCCCGCCTCCCCAACTCTGTCCATCACCGCCCTCTCCGGGGCAGCTGGACACCCAGCAACAGGATTGCTGCTACTGCAGCAGATGCCTTTTTCCGGTAAGTCTCCAAATAGTGCACACACCCACAGCCGCAGCCCCACACACAACTTTTTGACAGGTTCCGCCTTTGCCCTGTACAGGACAATGTTGGAGAGATTATCTGGGGAAGGAGGGGAGGATTTAGAGTACACCCCTCTGTAGAACTCCAGGGAAAGTGTGGGGGGAGAGAGAGAGAGGATAGGAGGCCAGTTGTTTGGAGACTGTGCCTGTTTAATCACTGTAAACAAAAGACACGATGGCTGTTGGAAACACGTCTTTGATGAAATGTTTCTATCGGGACCTCAAGATCGCCTTCAGATAATCCGATTTTCGGATAATTGATATTCAGATAATCGAGATTCCTCTGTACATTACATTCTATAAGTTTTATTTAAGGTATTGTTATTTAAGTGATTTATACTTTAAATAGACTACAACAAACATTTTATTAACCGGCACTTCTGGAACTGGGGTGTGCTGGTTGATCAATCAGAATATTTGCTTAACCAGCAGACTCCTGGTTCCTTCGGTGTCACTTAATAAAAAGTTTGCTATATGTGATTGTAATGCACATGCACAGAGAGTGATGCAAAATATAGTGATGCTGCTCCTTTTGGCAGAATGTACGAACATACAAACGGATAATTTAGGAGCAACAGTAGGACATGGAGCCCCTCTAGCTTGCTTCATCATTTGATAGAACTATTTGAGTTGACCATGGCCTCAAACATACATTTCTGCCTACCCCAATACCATTTCAATCACTTGTTAGTTTCGTATCTGTTTTTCCTTGCCTTGAGAATGATCCAGCCTCAACTGCTCCCTGTGAAGACATTTCTCTTTCTTCCAAAGACCAATGGATACAGGCTCAACTTGTTCAACCTTTCCTTATAAGGTAACTCGCTCATCCCAGGAATCAGTCAAATGAACCTTCTTTGCACTACTACTTTACATTATTTTTTAAATAAGGAGAGAAAAACAATACAATACTCCATATGTGACCTCGGCGATATTCTCTATAACTGTAGCACAACTGCCCTACTTTTATTTTCCATTCCTCTGACAGTAAACAACAGTATTCAGTTTGTCTCCTGAAACACTTCTTGTACCTGGATACACACATTTTGTGACTCATGTATCAGGATGCCCAGAACCCTCTGTAGTTCAGAGTTCTACAGTCGCTCTCTCTTTAAATAACATGCTGCTTTTCAGTTCTCAACAACAAATTACCCCTTTTAATAAGCCTGGGGTAACCCAGGCTTATTAATACAGTCATCAGCTGGAAACTGCAGAAGGAGCACTTGTAATGCTAAACACAACAAATACGATTTGAATGCAGGCACATCCTTTACTGAGACAGGAATGAAAAAACCAATGGTATTCCCATTGATCAATAAATAATGAACATTATAAAAATTCATCATTGAGATCTGTCATCTTTTCAAACTTGGATGCATTCAAAGAAAGCTTTTAATGTATTCCACATTTAGATTAATGAATTTGGTCCCAGACCTCAGGGTCACAACCACTGTAGTTCAGCTTTCCTTTCACCAGAGGGTGTCACAAAGCATGCTGTATTTGGTGTCTGAAACTGCACTTTTCACTATACACAAGGTCTCTGGGTGACACAACAGGTTCCAGTACATCCAGTACACATCAGAGCACAGTACAATACTGTAAAATATCTGTTCATAAGTATGTTCACATGTCAGATCCTTCAAATTAATAGTAATGTGAAATCCCGATCTTCAGTATCAGTAATCTTAAAGCAGACATTCGTGAAACAGGCACCTCATGTATTTTGAAACAGTTTGAACAATTTGCATTTAAATAGCCCATTTATCACAAAGAACATCCCATGGATCTTCACCAATAGTGGAAAGCATATTAGATGTTGACCAGGCAAAATTGGAATTGAGAGCAAATGTTCAGAGAAAAAAATGAGATTCCAAGACAGATAAAGAGCTTTGTGCAAGTTCAAAAGGGAAGCACAGTAAGCCCAATTTTAAATTGCTTCATTCAGCGTCATTGCTCTTTAATATTGCACGTATAATGGCAAAGCTATGCACAATTATCATCGGGACATCTGCTTCAGCATTGTTTTGTGTCGGCCAAAGTAGCGTTTTGTGACTTAATAGTAACATTTTGGAGAAGCCTGTCTCATTCCTCACCTCTCCCTAACTCTCTCCTGTCTCCAACTGTCTCCTATATCCTGAATCTCTATGTCCATTTTCATGACTCTTTCTTTCCCCCCATCTCTTCGACTGCTTGACATTCCCCAACACTCCCCAACTCTCTCTCTCTCTCTCTCTCCCACTCCCCAACTCACTCCTGATTCCTGACTCCTTCCATCTCTCACTCTCTGTCTTACTCCCTGACTCAGGTAGTGCTCCATTGAGAGCCAAATTTCTCACTCCTGTCATTGTTACATCTGCAACAAAGGGAGACCCATTTTAATTTGGCAAGACTAGCAGCTTTAGTGTCAGTCACCATGTGGATCCTTTATGGATATCCTGTTCTAATATGAAATGCACCAACCACCCACCCCCAACAAAATTAAAACTCCCTCACAGTCTCTCAAACCCAGCCCCCTACATCTGAGAACCTACCAATACCCCAGATTGCCATCCATTTGTCTTCCTTCAGTAACTGGCTGAAGTCCAGCAGTGGCCATTGCTTGAACCTGGGCTGCTGAGACTACAGAACTGCCTGCAAACCAAGTGGTCTGCAGAATTCTCAGGTGGCACTTCTTCTCTAGGTGGACCAGGTGGAGAGATGTATCACCCTTAGTCAGTTAACACTCAGAGTGCTCTGTAGCTATGGGGCAGCCAGTTTTAGCGAGGTGATATTCTGATGGTCTAGCCTCGCACTTGTGTGGTGCAAATGTTATTTGCCATTTTTCAACTTAAGACTAGATATTGTCTCAGTCTCATTGCATTTGGCATGTGCTGCTTCAGTTTTTGAGGAGTTGTGAACGGTGTTAAATATTGTGTAATTGTTGGCCAACAGCCCCACTTCTGACCTTATGGTAGAGGGAAGGTCATTGATAAAGCAGCTAAAGGTGGTTGGGCCAAGGACACTATACTGAGGAATTCTTGGAGAGAGATCATGGAACTGAGATGACTGACCAACAGCCACGAAGAGTGTGGTGCTGGAAAAGCACAGCCGGTCAGGCAGCATCTGAGGAACAGGACAGTATGTTTCGGGCATAAGCCCTTCATCAGGAATGAGGCTTGTGGGCCAAGGGGGCTGAGAGATAAATGGGAGGGGGTTGGGTGGAAGGTAGCTGGGAATGCAAGAGGTAGATGAAGGAAGGGGTGAAAGTGATAGGTCAGAGAAGAGGGTAGAGCAGATAGGAAGAAAGATGGGCAGATGGAATGTTCAAGAGGGCCGTGCCAAGTTGGGAGGTTGCGACTGGGATAAGGTAGGGAGAGGGGAAATGTGGAAACTGGTGAAATCTATATTGTTTGGAGGGTCCCAAAATGGAAGATGAAGCATTCTTCTAGGCATCAGGTGGTTAGGGTTTGGTCATAGAGGAGATCCAGAAGCTGCATGTCCTTGGCAGAGTGGGAGGGAGAGTTGGAGTGTTCAGCTACAAGGCGGTTGAGTTGGTAGGTGCGGGTGTCCCAGAGATTTTCTCTGAAATGATGTGCAAGTTGGTGTTCTGCCTCCCCAGTGTAGAGAAGACCACATCAGGTGCAATGGATGACGTGTGGAAATACAGGTAAATTTCTGTTGGATGTGCAAGGGCTGGGGAGGGAAATATAACTCTGGTAGTGGGGTCTCTTTGTAGGTGGTGGGAATGGTGGAGGTTGGTGGTGTGGAAGGTGAGGACCAGCGGGGTTCTGTCCTTGTTGCGGTTAGAGGGGTTGGGTTCAAGATGCGCTGGAGGACATCGCCGACCATGTGAGAGGGGAAATTGCGGTCTTTGTAGAAGAAGGCCATCTGGGATGTTCTATGGTGGAATTAGTCCTCCAGGAAGCAGATGCAGTGGAGGCAGAGGAATTGGGAATAAGAGAGAGCATTTCTTTAGGAGGCAGGGTGGGAGGAGGTGTAGTCCAAGTAGTTGTGGGAGTCGGTGGGTTTGTACTGGATGTCGGTGTTGAATTGATTGTCGGAAATGGAGATGGAGAGCCCCAGGAAGGGGTGGGAGGTGCGGGTCATGCAAGTCCTGGGCCTCCTCCACTGCCAAACCCTAACCACTCAATGCCTGGAAGAAGTACGTCTCATCTTCCGTCCTGGGATCCTCCAACCACACGGGATCAATGTGGATTTCACCAGTTTCCCACTCTGATCCCCTGCACTGCCTCAGGAGACTGTCTGTGTGGAGTTTGTACATTTTCCCCATTCCTCCCACAATCCAATGATGTGCAGGTCAGGTGAATTGGCCATGCTAAATTGCCCATAGTGTTAGGTGCATTAGTCAGGGGTAAATATAGGGTCGGAGAATGGGTTTGGGTAGGTTGCTCTTTGGAGGGTCGGTGTGGACTTGTTGGGTCAAATGGCCTGTTCCTATACTGTAGGGAATCAAATCTAATCTGCAGTCCTCGCGCTCTCCTGATAAACAGCCACTACTTTCTAATGTGGCAGGTATGACTCCAAACACTGGAGAACTTTTCCCCCGAATCCCAATAAATCCACTTTTGCTAGAGTTCCTAAATAAAACACTTAATCAGATGTGGCTTGATGTCAAAGGTTGTTACTCATTTCATCTCTGGAATTCAGATGTTTTATCCATGGTTGAACTAAGGCTGTAATGAGTTCAGGCAGAGCCCAAACTGGGCATCAATGAGTAATGCAATCTCAAAGGATATGGGGAAAACAGCAAAATGACATTGAAGTAGATCAGGCATTACCTCACTGAATGGTGCAGTGATCTCAAAGGCTGAATGGCCTCTCCTACTCTTTTTATGTTCTTATTCTAAAGTACAATGCATTCTTTAAATTTGTTGTACTTACATCTTCCGCATTCACAGCTAAGACACTGCTGCTCTTTTTCATTGTGAGTTTGGCCCAGTCCTGTGATAAGGAGAATAATGGTCACAGTGTACAAACTTCAGCCAGTCCTGCGATGAAAATAATGTGCTGCTTACTGCATCAGGAGTTGCCAGTCCTGGTTTCAACTTTATGAAGACCCTGTTGCTTGGAGTCCGCGAGTATTTTAATCAAATATTTTTAAATTATCAGCACCAGGAATAAAATGCTTGCATGTTCTGATGTTTCCTGTAAATGAAGAACAAAGGGGAGTATTATATGTTCATGTGAACATAGGCATGAATAAAATAAGTGGAAAAAAAAATCAAAACTTCTGCAGAACCTCAATGTGTAATGGAAATTGCCTCTGCATTCCAATGTACTGTGTGACATTTTTGTGTTGAATTCATCTTTTTGTACAACAACAGCAATCTCTACCTTTTTCTTCTTATTGAAGATCTTTGAACTTAACATCACCTCCCTGTCTCACTATTCAGAGATCTCTACTCTGGTTTTCTTCCTATATACAGCATCAAAATAGCATTTGACATGATCACCAATTACATCTCCTTAAACTATAATGATATCTGTCTACAAAATGTGACATGGTGAATCATATCATTTCTACTTTAGTGTCTAGTGAGGTCTATTTATACTATTTCCACCACAGTTTGCATCTTTTCCAGGTTCTCCTCCAGCTCCCTCCATAGTAATCTCCAGAGTCTCCCAAGATCTGTTCTTGGTTGTTTTTAAATGCTGTCACCCAATGACAACTAAATTGTGCAACTGTATATTCCACACTGAGGAAGATTGTCAAGAACTTGGAGAAGTACAAAGGTTTACCAGGTGCAACTCCTCGGTACTTAAGCAATCCATAATCACAAGCAGCAAGATGAGGATAACATTCAGACTTGGACTGATAAATGGCAAGGAATATTCGTGCTTCATAAGTCCTAGCCCATCACCAACACGAGGGAATCTAACCATCTCCCAAGACATTATTTAAATTGCTGATTCACCTATATCATAGGAACATGTGGAATATGAGTGGGAGAGAACATATAGTTTGTCAAGTCTGTTCTGCACTTAATAGTTTATTGCAGGTTTCAGGTCCACTTTCCTGTTCATTTTCCATCCCATAATCTCTCGATTCCCTGTCTATCCCATACTTCAATATATTCAATGATTGAGCATCCACAATGGTCTGGGGTAGAGAATTCTAAAGATTCAGAAATCTCTGAAGTAACTTGTCCTCATCTCAATTGGCCCTTTATCCCAAGACTGTGCCTCCATGTACCCTACTGTGCCCTTTCACAGTTCTGTAAGTTTCAATGCCCTTCATTCTTCTAAACTCTAGAAAATATGAGCTCAAACCATCCAACTTCTTGTCACAATCCCCACCAAACACCAGTCCAGGGACCAATCCCAAGAGGCTTTGCTATCTGACCTCCTATGCAAGTTTGCCCCTCCTTCAATATTGAGATCTAAACTCCACACAGTATTCAAACTTGAGTGTCATTGAAATACTGTACAATTGTAACAAGATCTCCTTTTCTGCACCTCAATCCACTTATAATAAAGGTCAATATGCTAGTTGCCATTCTAATTGCTTACTGTATCTGCATGTTAACTTTCTCCTGTACCATGTAAGAGCCAATCTAAATCTCTTTGAACACCAACATCAAAATATTCTGCTTTTTTATTCTCATTACTAGAATGAATAAGTTAACATTTATCTATTTTATACAGGTAGTTCTATAATGCAGTAGTTGCATCCAGCAAAACCTCACTTAATAGAAAATCGCTTAATAAACATTAATGAGGCCAATGGGAAAACTAGAGTTAGGGGCATACCAGCAAAAAATAACACTCACAATCACTCAAAAAAACACCCAAAAGCCTAACACAGCTTGAATGAAAATTTAAGTCATATTTATTAATGAAACAAAAGTAAATTTAACACAGTACATTGAAAAATTATTATTAATGCAGGGACAGGGGCTCATCATCGTCTGCATGGGTTTCCTCCAGGTGCTCTAGTTTTCTCCCACAGTCCAAAGATGTGCAGGTCAGGCGAATTGGCCATGCTAAATTGCCCATAGTGTTAGGTGCATTAGTCAGAGGGGAAATGGGTCTGGATGGGTTACTCTTCGGAGGGTCGGTGTGGACTTGTTGGGCTGAAGGGCCTGTTTCCACACTGTAGGGAATCTAATCTGTATTGTAGTCTGAATATTTAAAGGGGCGGCACAGTGGATCTGTGGTTAGCACTGCTGCCTCACAGTGCCAGGGACCCGGGTTTGATTCCGACCTCAGGCGACCGTCTGTGTGGAGTTTGCACATTCTCCCGTGTCTGCGTGAGTTTCCTTCGGGTGCTCCGGTTTCCTCCCACAATCCAAAAGATGTACAAGTTAGGTGAATTGGCCATGCTAAATTGCCCGTAGTGTTAGGTGCATTAGTCAGGGATAAATGTAAGGTCGAGGAATGGGTCTGAGTGGGTTACTCTTCGGAGGGTCGGTGTGGACTTGTTGGGCCAAAGGGCCTGTTTCCACACTGTAGGGAATCTAATCTGTAGCAAATCTAATCTAAAAATTACCATGTTAAGGTGCAGTTGTAGTTGTAGAAGTAGATTGCTGTGATTGATTGTCTTCCGACTGTATCTTGGGGATTGGTTTAGATTGTATGATATGCAGGTACAAGAACAAAGTAGAAAGGCAAATTGAATGTATAAGTGTAATGCAGTCCCGCAGGAATTATACAGGGCTTATACAGGAATTATACAAGAATATTCTTGTCTCTGAGGGAGAGCAATGTACATTCATTAATTTAATTTTTGAGATGAAGCTGCTCAATGTATAATGCTGTACCTCTCACATGCTCTGACATTGGCACATACGCAGAATGGCGTGGAAACTTCGGCATTGACATTGGCGCATGTGCAGAAAGAAGCATGTGAAACAATCGCCACTGGAATCGTGCTATTGCAAACAGAGACAAGCATTCTCGAAAATACTGATCTCTAATTCTTCAGCAGTGTTATAGCCAAATCGCACTGCCAAAGCACACTTTATATGAGAACTACCTGTACTTCATTTGCTATCATGCTGCTTACTCACCTAACTGTCTGTATCTGTTTGCAGTTGCTCCATGTTTTCAACGCAGTTTACATTCCTACCTAGGTTTATACAACAGCAAACTACATCAACATCCTGAGGTTTAGCATTCATCAGAAACTTCAGTGGATAGCAGACATAAAGTCACTGTGGCTACAACATGCCGAGACTACAAACTCTGCAGCATTGAGTATAGGAATTGGGAGGTCATGTTGCAGTTGTACAGGACAATGGTAAGGCCACTTTTGGAATATTGTGTGCAATTCTGGTTTCCCTCCTCTAGAAAGAATGTTGTAAAATTTGAAAGGGTTTAGAAAAGATTTCCAAGGATGTTGCCAGGATTGAAGAGTTTGAGCTATGGGGAAAGGCTGAAAAGGCTGGGGCTGTTTCCCTGAAGCATCGGAGGCTGAGGGGTGACCTTATGGAAGTTTATAAAATCATAAGGGGCATGGATAGGGTAAATAGACAAGATCTTTCCCCCAGGATAGGGGAGTCCAGAGCTAGAAGGCGTAGGTTTAGGGTGAGAGAGGAAAGATTTAAAAGGGATCCAAGCGGCATTTTTTTCATGCAAAGGGTGGTGCGTATATGGAATGAGCTGCCAAAGGAACTGGTGGAGGCTGGTACAATTACAACATTTAAAAGACATCTGGATGGGTATATGAGTAGGAAGGAGGGATATAGACAAAATGCTGGCAAATGGGACTAGATTAATTCAGGATATCTGGTCGGCATGGATGAGTTGGACTGAAGGATCTGTTTCTGTACTGTATATCTCTATGACTAACTTACTAAAGCCCACCCACCACCTCCAAGGCATGACTCACCGAGGCTTATTCATCAGCCCCTTCCAAACCCGCAACATCAACCATTTAGCAAGACAAAGGGAATAGACATGTGGGAATACCATGGCATGCAAGTTCCCCATCAAGCCACACACCTTCCTGACTTGAAAATACATCTGTTCCTTCACTGGGTCAAAAGCCTGGAACTCCCTTCCTAACAGCTCTATGGGTGTACCTTAACAAAATGGACTACAGCAGCTCACCTTCATGGGCGGCATGGTGGCTCAGTGGTTACCACTGCTGCCTCACAGCACCAGGGTCCCAGGTTTGATTCCAGCCTCAGGTGACTGTCTGTGTGGAGTTTGCACATTCTCCCCGTGTCTGTGTGGGTTTCTTCCGGATGCTCCGGTTTCCTCCCACAGTCCAAAGATGTGCAGGTCAGGTGAACTGGCCATGCTAAATTGCCTATAGTGTTAGGTGCATTAGTCGGAGGGAATTGGGTCTGGGTAGGTTACTCTTCGTAGGGTGTGGACTGGTTTTGTGGAAGGGCCTGTTTCCACACTGCCCGGAACTTAATCTAACCTTCTCCAAGTTGATTATGGATGATCAATGAATGCTGGTATAATCAGTGCTGCCGACATCCCATTAGCAAGTTAAAAATAAAAGACCGTAATAGAATGGTCTATATTTGTTGGATGAGTGCAGCTGAATTACATGAGATGCTCAGCACCATAAGAATATAAGCAGCTTAGAAATAGTAACGGAGCAGACCAAACAACTGTACTGCCAATTATCACAACCACTACTAAACTTCTGCCACAACTCAATTTTCCTGCTCATTCCTCATATCTCTTGATTAATTGAGATCAAAATTCTTCCATTTCAGCCTCAGATATACTCAACAATTGAGTATCTATACCCCTCTGGGATGCAGAATTCTAAACTTCAAAATCCTTCGAGTGAAGTAATTTCTCTTCATCTTTCCCAGCTGAAAGCAACTGATGCTAAGCATAGATAAGGATGGCAGATAACCTTCCCAAAGGGACATTAATAAGCCAGATGTGTTTCTACATTAGTCAATGATCATCACCATTACTGAGACTAGGTTTATAATGCAATTGCTAATAACTGAATTTAAATATAATCAACTGTTCTGGTGGTATTTGAACTTGTGTTATCTGGATTATTAGGTTAGTGACATTATCACTATGCCACCATCTCCAAATATGGGCAAAGGTGAAGAGTGTGAGATTACAGATCAGTCATAATTTCACAGAATTTCACTCATTCAACTAAATGACAGACTCTGTTCCAATTTCTCAATATACACCCAATATAGTAAAACTCAAGTGCTAATGTATTATGAGGAAGTTATGAGATGGAATTTTCACAAGGGTCTGAAAAGGAACAGAGGATTGGAAAAAATTAGGTAGGAAATTCCAGCGCAAGTAATCCAAGAAAGCAAGTGTGCCCCTAGTGAGGTGAAGGGAATGGAATTCATACAAGTCGCAAGTTTCCACCCAGGTTGATAGGGTTATTAAGAAGGCGTATAGTGTGTTAGCTTTTATTGGTAGCGGGATTGAGTTTCAGAATCATGAGGTCATGTTGCAGCTGTATAAAACTCTATTGCGGCCACACTTGGAGTACTGCACAGTTCTGGTTGCCGCATTATACTAAGGATGTGGAAACATTGGAAAGGGTGCAGAGGAGTTTTACCAGGATGTTGTGGGATATGAAGGGAAGATTTTATGAGGAAAGGCTGAGGGACTTGAGGCTGTTTTCGTTAGACAAAAGAAGATTAAGAGGTGACTTCGTGGAGGCATACAAGATGACCAGAGGATTAGATAGGATGGACTGTGACAGCCTTTTTCCTCGGATGGTGATGACAAGGGGACATAGCTTTAAATTGAGGGGCAGTAGATATAGGACAGATGTCAGAGGTAGGTTATTTACTCTGAGAGTAGTAATGGCATGGAATACCCTGCCTGCAACAGTAATGGACTTGCCAATATTAAGGGCATTTAAATGGTCATTGGATAGATATATGAATGATAATAGAATAGCGTAGGTTAGATGGGCATTAGATTGGTTTCACAGGTCAGTGTAACATCGAGGGCCGAAAGGCCTGTACTACACTGTAATGTTCTATGTTCTATGTTGTATGTTCTAAGTCCAGAATTCTGGAAGACATTAAAGATTAGTGAGATATGATAGTTTGAGGCTTCACATACAAGGATGATAACATAAAATTTTAGGTATCTAAAGACTGTGTTGCCAAGTTCCAAATGAATGCCAAATGAAAGCAACCACCCCAACACACACAAAAGAAGTTGCATTAAGACACTATTCAAAAGGTTCACAGCAAACTGCAGCACACAGGAACTGCAAAAAGATGAAGAAGAATACCTACACTACACCTATTCTTTGAAGAGGTGACAAATAGGTTAGACCAGGGAAACCCAGTGGATGTGATCTATCTAGACTTTCAAAAGGCCTTTGATAAGGTGCCACACGGGAGGCTGCTGAGCAAGGTGAGGGCCCATGGTGTTCAAGGTGAGCTGCTGGGATGGATTGAGGATTGGCTGTCTAACAGAAGGCAGAGAGTTGGGATAAAAGGTTCTTTTTCAGAATGGCAGCCGGTGACGAGCTGTGTCCCACAGGGTTCAGTGTTGGGGCCACAGCTATTCGCATTATATATTAATGATTTGGATGAGGGGACTGGGGGCATTCTAGCGAAGTTTGCCGATGATACGAAGTTAGGTGGACAGGCAGGTAGTACTGAGGAAGTGGGGAGGCTACAGAAGGATCTAGACAGGTTGGGAGAGTGGTCCAGGAAATGGCTGATGGAAGTTAACGTGAGCAAGTGCGAGGTCTTGCACTTTGGCAAAAAGAATAAAAGCATAGACTACTTTCTAAATGGTGAGAAAATTAGTAAAGCCAAAGTACAAAGGGATCTGGGAGTGCTAGTTGAGGATTCTGTAAAGGTAAACATGCAGGTTGAGTCCGTGATTAAGAAGGCGAATGCAATGTTGTCTCTTATGTCAAGAGGGTTGGAATATAAAAGCAGAGATGTGCTACTGAGACTTTATAAAGCTCTGGTTAGGCCCCATTTGGAGTACTGTGTCCAGTTTTGGTCCCCACACCTCAGGAAGGACATACTGGTACTGGAACGTGTCCAGCGGAGATTCACACGGATGATCCCTGGAATGGCAGGTCTAACATATGAGGAACGGCTGAGGATCCTGGGATTATATTCATTGGAGTTTAGAAGATTAAGGGGAGACTTAATAGAGACGTACAAGATAATACATGGCTTGCAAGGGTGGACGCTAGGAAATTGTTTCCATTAGGCGAGGAGACTAGGACCCGTGGACACAGCCTTAGAATTAGAGGGGGTCAATTCAGAACAGAAATGCGGAGACATTTCTTCAGCCAGAGGGTGGAGGGCCTGTGGAATTCATTGTCATGAAGTGCAGTGGAGGCCGGGACGCTAAATGTCTTCAAGGCCGAGATTGATAGATTCTTGTTGTCTTGAGGAATTAAGGGCTACGGGGCGAATGCTGGTAAGTGGAGTTGAAATGTCCATCAGCCATAATTGAATGGCGGAATGGACTCGATGGGCCGAATGGCCTTACTTCCACTCCTATGTCTTATGGTCTACACAATGTATTCGCCAAAAACGGATATCTGCGCAATTTCATCAACAGATGCCTCAGGGAAAGACAATGGAACAAGGACATGCCGCAACCCAAAGGACTAGCCACACTCCCATACATCAGGAGCATTTCCAAACTGACAGCCAGACTACTGCGACCACTAGGACTCATAACAGCACACAAACCAACAGCCACTCTCAGACAACAACTCACCAGAACGAAGGATCCGATACCCAGCATGAGCAAAACCAATGTAGTGTACAAAATCCCATGCAAGGACTGCACAAAACACTACATAGGATAAACAGGAAGACAGCTAACAATCTGCATCCATGAACACAAACAGGCCACGAAACGACATGACCAGCTATCCTTAGTAGCCACACACGCAGATGACAAGCAACATGAATTCGAATGGGAGAACACTACTATTATAGGACAAGCCAAACAGAGAACAGCCAGGGAATTCCTAGAGGCATGGCACTCATCCACAGATTCAATCAGTAAGCACATTGACCTGGACCCAATATACCGGCCACTGCAGCAGACAGCCGAAACTAACAACTGGAAGCGGCAGATTCAAACCACTACAAATGTCGGAGGAAACATCACAGAAGCGCTTCACAGGAGGCTCCCAAGCACTGAGGATGTCACCCAGACAGGGGACGAAATGTCTGCAACATAAATTCCCAGCTCGGCGAACAGAACCACAACAAGAATGCCAATTATAAGTTCATTATTGACAGCACTGTAGGGGGGCAGATATCTAACAACGATGAGTCAATACACAGAAAGGAGACAGAGGGCTTGGTGGCATGGTACAGTGAGAACAACCTCTCTCTCTCTCTTAACATCGGCAAAACTAAAGAACTGATTATTGATTTCAGAAAGGAGAACATGCCCATCTACATCAAGGAAACTGAGGTTGAGAGGGTTGGGCGCATCAAGTGCCTCAGAGTGTCAATACCGACAACCTATCCTGGACTTCCCACATAGAGGCAATAGTCAAGACCTCTTCTTCCTCGGGTGGCTCAGGAAATTTGGCATGTCCATAAGGACCCTCAACAACATCTACAGATACATCATTGAAAGTATACTGTCTGGGTGCATAATGACCAAGTAATGGCAACACCTCAGCCCAAGATTCAAAGAAACTACAGAAATTTGTGTGCACAGCCCAGATCATTACAGAAGCCAACCTTCCATCCATGGTCTCCATTTGCACAGCTCATTGCCGTGGAAGGGCTCCCAACATCATTAAAGACCCATCACATCCCAGGTGTGATCTCCTACAGCTTCTTCCATCAAATAGAAAATACAGAACACATGCACCAATAGGTTCAGGAGCAGCTTCTTCACAGCTGTTATTAGACTGATGAATGGAATTTCTAGTCTCAAATAATGCTGATCTTGTTAATGGTGATCTTGTTTAGCGCAAGCTCTGTGCAATATAACCTGAATGCATCTGTTTTTTGCAACCTTTGATCTGTACATCGTTGCTTACTATGATCTGCCTGTATTGCTTGTAAACAAACTATGGAGGCCAAATCAATAAACATATTTAAGAAAGAAATAGGTAGATTTATAGACAACTGAAGGTTTCAAGGAGTATAGGAAGAGAATAGGACAATCATATTGACATAGAGGATCAGCTGTAATCATGTTGAACTGCAGAGCATGCTTGATGGGTCAAATTGCCTAGTTCTGCTTTTTCTATGTTTCCACAGTGGTCTTGAAAGGGAGGGGGGAAATCGTAGACCAGAGGAAATATTGACACTGTCAGCTACGTGGGAGCAAGGAAATAATTTTGGACAGTAGCAATTTAATGGGGACAGAGTCAAAGAGGCAAAATGTGAATGTCATAGATAAGGCAAGCACTGTTAGAGCATGAGAGACAATAGGAGAGGATCTAGAGAGTTGCAATATCAATTTTATGGCAGAGAAGAGCCTGGACTGAGTTAAGTTTGGTGAGTTAAGCAAACAGAAAAAGAGAAGCAGCAGCAAAAGTTAAACAAATGGTCTCAAAATCGTTGAATCAAAGAAGCCCTTAAATCTCATGCTGAAAATGTTGAACTTTATTAGATTAGATTACTTACAGTGTGGAAACAGGCCCTTCGGCCCAACAAGTCCACACCGACCCGCCGAAGCGCAACCCACCCATACCCCTACATATACCCCTTACCTAACACTACGGGCAATTTTAGCATGGCCAATTCACCTGACCCACACATCTTTGGACTGTGGGAGGAAACCGGAGCACCCGGAGGAAACCCACGCAGACACGGGGAGAACGTGCAAACTCCACACAGTCAGCCGCCTGAGGCAGGAATTGAACCCAGGTCCCTGGCGCTGTGAGGCAGCAGTGCTAACCACTGTGCCACCGTGCCGCCTGATGAAGGGCTTGTGCCCGAAACATCGAATTTCCTATTCCTTGGATGCTGCCTAACCTGCTGTGCTTTAACCAGCAACACATTTTCAGCTGTGATCTCCAGCATCTGCAGACCTCATTTTTTACCCTTAAATCTCATGCCCTTTTGTAGATGAGGATGGAGATGAGAAGGAAGATGTGCAAGAGCTGGTAATGGAGCAAAGAAGATAGGGTACTACTCAATAAATGCTCTCTGATAATTCATCAAATGAACGTATGTGAACTATTCCAACTTGGGACACAACAGTCAACCCTGATCCCATGTGCATATACATAGACTGGACAATGAGGAGGAGAAGCAACTGAGCTAATTTTTACACCTTTCTGCCCTAGAGGCAATGTAAACAGTTTTGATTCCGCAAAACAGATCTGACCTGGGTCTTACTCATCCTGTGCGAATTAGTACATTTAAAATTAACTACTGAGCTACCAGAGAGTTTGGAAAATGTCATTTAAACAAGCTGGTAGAATGGTTAATACAACAGGACATTATCGATTTTAAACATTTTCAACCAGTTGAAATCTTTTTCTCACCTCCCCCCATCGTCTGTTGATATCCTTTGTGGCTTACACCTGCTTCCCTGATTCTCAAACCTGTCCACGTCATATTAAGCAAACCCCAATTGGTTCAGATTACATTTGCAGTCAACAAACATTTTTTACAGCCTGGGTAAGAAGGTAAACAGCAAAATCACATTTGAGTTTTAATTTGATTTTATAACGATTCTAGTATCCCATAGAACAGGATTCACATAACCCAATGTCATGTTGAAAGGGCTGGATCAGTCCGGAGGAGGTGACTATAGCACAAATTGGTGAATCACTATCTGAATTCATTATATATGTTTAATATAAGTAGTAAATTAATGCAAATTATTCAATGCAGGGGTGAGATGTAAAGGAAGAATGCATCCATTCAGAATAGCTCTCAGCAAACAGAGCTCTAGTTAAAATTCAGAGCCATGTCTGGCAGAGAAAGATGAATTGTCGGTGTCTTTTACTGGCTCTATCCCAGGAAGTGTGGCAGAGAATTTCATTGATTCAAGAGAGGAAGCAAACAACAGGACGATTTTTAAACTGCCTTAAATAATGTAACCATAGCAACAGCAGTGGGAAAAAAAATCTATAGAAGGAGAAAATAATCTCCAGAGAATGGCACAGAGCAAAATCAGTCTCCTCTCTGCATGTCTGACAGGACACTGACAGGAGGGTTAGAAAAAGAACTTGGAAAAATAACATTCACTTCACTCCCCCTGGTTTGTGACTCTCTCCCAAGTGATAGTGTGGCTTCTCAAAGCAGTTCACAGATCCATCAGCTAATCAACATCACTGCATACAAATCTCTCGGCATCTCACTAAAATGGACATATCTTAAGATTTGCAAGTGAATTGAGTTATTTCTGTGCAATTTGATGACAACTTGTCATAAAACTTAAAAATGTTGCACAGATGTAAAGAAATGAAAAAAGTATATAAAATATATTTCTGACATGACAACATGACATCAGGTCAAACATGGGCAAGAAAATCTCCTGCTGATTACCACCGATCTCACCTCCACCCACCCCCGACTGATGAATCAGTAACCCTCAATGTTGAATATCACTTGGAGGCAACAATGATGGTGGCAAAGGAACAGAATGTACTCAGAATTGGGAATCTCACTGTCCATCACCAAGAATAGTTGAGCAGCACTACTACAGACTGATCTGATCGAGTTCTATTGGAAATAGTTGCCAGACTGAATTGTGAGGAAATAAATAAAAAAGGGAAATAAAAACATACTCCATCCTCCCCAATCTGCCTGCTGCAGATGTATCTGTCCATTATAGTATTGATAGGATTGTCAACTGCACAGTCCTCCATCATGGTGTGTGGCATTATCGTTGTGCTGAATGGGATAAACTTTAAACAGATCTAGCAACACGAGGCTGCATACCCTTGAGGCACTATGGGCCATCAGCAGCATCATTGTTTTTGAACCTAATGACCCAACATATATCCCCACTTTACTATGACGTGAGGGGATCAAAATAAAGAGAGAAAATATTGAAGAAACAACACAGATCTGGCAGATCTATGGAAAGAGAAACACTTCAAATGATTATTCTTCAGTGCCAGTGGATCAACCCTGGTTCAAAGGAGTGCAGGATATACCAGGAGCAGCATCGGCATATCTAACAACCCGGTGAAGTTGAAAGCCAGGACTATTTGCATACCAAACAGCACAAACAGCAAGTGATAAACAGAGCTAAGCGATTCCACATCCAACAGGTAAGATTTAAGCTCCACAGTCCTGCTTTGTCCAGTGGTGGTGAACAATTAAGCAATTTATTGGAGGTGCAGGATCCACAAATATCTCCATCCTCAATGATGGGGAAATCAGCACATCAGTGCAAAAGGTAAGGATGGAACATTTGCAACAATCTTCAGCCAGAGGTGCTGAGTGAATGATCTATCTCATCCTGGAAGTCCCCATCAACACAGATGCCAATCCTCAGCCAATTTGATTCACTCCACACAAAATCAAGAAAACTCTGGATACTGCAATGGCTATGGGCCCTGAAAACATTCCAGCAATAATTCTGAAGGTGTGTGCATCAGAACTTGTGATTCCCATAGCTAAGCCATTCTAGGATAGATACAACACTGGCATCTACCCAATGGTGTAGAAAATTGACCAAAAAGCATGACAAATCCAACCCAGCCAATTACCAGCTCATTTTATTCTCAATCATCAGTGAAATGATAGAAGCTGTCACAAATAGCACTTGCTTAGCAATAACCTGCTCAAGGACCATTCAGTTCCTGACCTCATCACAGCTTTAGTTCAAACATTTACAAAACTGATGAATACTAGAGTGAGGTGAGATTAACTGTCCTTGACATGAAGGGCACATTTAACCAAGCGTGACATCAAGAAGCCCTGATGAACCAAGGGTCAAAGGCAAATCAAGGAGAAAATTCTCCAATTGTTGGAGTTGTACCTGGCACAAAAGGAAATGGTTGTGATTGTTGGAGGTCAGTCATCTCACTTCCAGGATCCTCAGCAGTGTCCTAGGTCCAACCATCTTCAATTGCTTCATCAATGACCTTCCTTCCATCATAAGGTCAAAAGTGCTGATGATTACACAATATTCAGCATCATCCATGACTCCTCAGACACTGAAGTAATCCATGTCCAAATGCAGCAAGACCTGGACAATATCCAGATTCGGGCTGAGAAATGGCAAGTAATATTCACATTACATAAGTGCGAGGGAATGTCCATCTCCAACAAGAGAGAATCTAACCATCACTAATTCACATTCAAAGGTATCATTAGCATTGAATCTCTCACTATCTAAATCCTGGGGGTTGCCATTCACCAGAAAAAAGAATCAGACTGGCCACATAAATACTGGTCAGAGTTCAGAATCCTGCGGCAAGTTACTCATGTCCAGATTCCTCTAAACCTGTTCACCATCTGCAAGTCATAAGTAATATGTGATGGAATACTTGCCTCTTACTTAGATGAGTGCGACAACCCCCACCAAGCCTGTCACCATCCATCCAGGACAAAGCAGCCCACTCAATTGGCACATTCACAAACTTTCACACCATTCATCACCAACACTCAGTAGTTCCAGCAGTCCATCTATAAGATGCAATGCAGAAATTTATTAAGACTCCTTAGACAGTACCTTCCAAACCCATCAACACTACCACCTGAAAAGGCGAGGCAGCAGATACATGGGAATACCTACAAGTCTCCCTCCAGGCCAAGTACTATCCTGACTTGGAAATATATTGCCCCTCATTCAGTATCACTGGATCAAACTCCCTCCCTAACGGCACTATGGGTGTCTATTAGCAATGACTGCAGTGGTTCAAGAAGGCAGCTCACTACCATCTTATCATGGCCATCTAGGGATGGGCAATAAATGCTGGTTCAGCCAGTGACACCCACACCCCACAAATGAACAAAAGCAGTGAAGAAAACATCTGAAGACATTTCATGGATGGTGCAAAAAAGATGCACTTCATCTCAGTTTGGTTTTGCCAGGACGTCAACATTACTCAATTCCCTCCCATCCTTCCCATTCCATCCCTCCCTTCACAACCCTCAAATGCTTACAGGATGACCAAATATTTGGCAGCATCAGGATCTGCTGTTACTGCTAGAAGCTACTCCTGCTAAGAGATCTGCTGTCATGTTATGTCACACTCAGCTATTTTGTACCATCCTCACATATGGTCTCCAGCTCATCTGCAATCAGACCATGACATCCAGGATGTTATAACATGGATTTTCAAGCTCAGCAACAGAAGCAGCAGATTTACTAACTGTTAAAATATTTTACAAATGTGGAACACTTCTATACTTACTCAAAAAATTTGCTATGTCTCTGAAGTTTTCAGCAGGCTGTCTCAACAGTTCTAAAAATGCATGTTTTATACCAGAATTTTCTTTCTTTCCTTGTTGTTGCATTGTGTAAATATATATAATAGTTAATAAGTGAGTAACAACTAACATATCAATAAATTTCCAACAACAACTCAAGTTGCGATCCTGCACTTAGCCCATATATATCCTATTTCAAACCCATCTGTTCCTGTCCCATGCCTACTCTATCTCTATATACTTACCCACTAGCAATGCTTCTACCTTGACTCTGTTCTATTCCTATTCAGCCCCTTGACCTACACATATCACACTCCAATTTCAGTTACAGATTCAGTAAAAGAAGAATCTTTGTTATTACAGTTGTCTTAATAGAGGCCTCTCACTTTGAGTTCTCAAAGCCCCAGCTTTTAGGTTCTTGCTGAAGCTCAGAATCAAACTTGATATAATTAAACCTTGCGCTTTTTCTCATCTCCAAGTTTTAATGTAACTTTAAGTTGTAATTGCAGTTTATTCTTGCATTAGTCGGCTTTGCTGCTACTTGAAATAGTATGATTACTACATCAGTAACCCACATGATGCTGCCTTTTAAGATATGAACAATCTGTCAGAATGAGCATGGGGTCTGTTGAACTGCAGCCAGACCAGGTGGGTGGTAGATTTCATCCAAGGTGGATTTAATTCTCAACACCTGCTCAGCCTAGGAAGTGAAAATAAACAGTTTGTATGTGACAAGGGAATTAACCCATCAAGTTCTGAACATTGTTTATTTCTCTCTTTCTTGTTCCAACTTCCGTTGAATAGGTTATAGGGCAGGAATCCTTTGAAACTTCACTAACGAGGTTGAAGATACCTAATTTCTTCAGAAAGTATTCCTGGAAGGTTAGGATTCTTCTTTATTTTGAGTCCAGAGGATTAGTGTTGCCAAACCATTTGACTGAGGGACTTAGCAAAAAGCCATGATCCTGTCCGGATGAAAAAAAATTTCCAGAAGTCAATGTAGAATATTAACCCTAGCTGATTTCTCTTCCACTTCCTATTGAGGAAGCACTAGGAGAAACTGTGTAACACAACAGAAAATTCAATGACTGAACACAGACCAGGATGGGGACCTACTGTTTGCTCTGCACAGCTGTGTCCTATATTATTGTTCCCAAAAAAACTTATACTCGAAACATAAACTCTGTTTCTCTCTTCACAGATGATGAATTTTTCCAGCCTGTTTTTTTTATTTCAGAGCTCCAGTGCTGTAGAATTTTGCAGTATATATCCTACATTATACATTGTGTCGTCAAATAAGCCACTGAAGGGGCTTTCTCCATATTGGTTTAAAATGTTCGTCTTGATCCTCTCCTCAGAACACTGCTGATAGACATAAAACTAACAATGCAGAAATGGCATCTGCTAACGGTTCCGTATGATTGCTTGTATTCACTGTTAGTTATTTCTTGATAATTATTAGTTCCACTTTAAGCTACTAATGCCAGCATTAATATAGTGAGCAAAGATAGTAGACAAGTAAGTCAAATATTTGTCCACTAAACATACCACATTGGTAATTTCTAATTTAACACAGTTAAATTATATAATTTCCTAACCAATGGCTCCTTAATGTTTTTAACAGTGCACAGCATGTTAACTAAAATGCATATTTAGCTTATATTATCATAATGACCATATTGAATGGTATGGCAGGATTGAAGGGCTAAATGGTCTACCCCATTCCCTATTTTCTATGCTTCTATATCAAAAAGACCACATTTAATTTGTGATGCATCATATAAGCAGGAACTTAAAGAGGATTGGGCTGCATGTGGACTTCCAGGTTGCTTCACAGATGTGCAAGTTGCAATTAAACATATTGGTTAATTTTTACCCAGCTCACTGATCAAAGATGGGATCAATTGCCTTTCTTAAACTTCATTAAAGAGGTAAATTGAGTGGTATGTAAAACAGGTGCTGATCTGAATTGCCCATTTTATTTTGAGGAATTAGGTTAAAACTAATCATCCATCAACCTGAAATTTGATTTAATTTGATTTAATGTCACATGTACCTAAGTACAGTGAAAAGCTTTGTTTGCAAGCAGTACAGGCAGATCACAGTAAGCAATAGCATACAGATCATAGGGTGAAAAAAACCTGGAACACAGTAAGGCATACAGGTTACACCACAGAGGATGTGCGCGAGGCAAGATGAACGTTAACAAGATCAGCATATTTGAAGTTAGAGAGTGCATTCATCAGTCGAATAACAGCAGGGATGAAGCAGTTCTCGAACCTGTTGGTGCATGTGCTTACTTTTCTGTATCTTCTGCCTGACTGAAGAAGTTGTAGGAGAGCAATACTGGGGTGCAATTGGTTTTGATGATGTGGGCAGTCTTTCATTGACAATGAGACGTGTAAATTGAGTCCCTGGACGGGAGATCGGCTTCAGTGATGGTCTCAGCTGTGCTCACAACCTTTTGTAATTTTTTATGGTCCTAGGCGTTGCAGTTGCCATACCAGGCCTGGACTGTATGCTTTCTACAGTGCATCTGTAAAAGTTGGTGAGGATTCTTCTGGACATATCAGTTGCCTCAGGTGACTGACTGTGTGGAGTTTGCACATTCTCCCCGTGTCTGCATGGGCTTCCTCCGGGTGCTCCGGTTTCCTCCCACAGTCCAAAGATGTGCAGGTCAGGTGAATTGGCCATGCTAAATTGCCCGTAGCGTTAGGTAAAAGGGGTAAATGTAGGGGAATGGGTCTGGGTGGGTTGTGCTTCAGCGGGTCGGTGTGGACTTGTTGGGCCGAAGGGCCTGTTTCCACACTGTAAGTAATTTATCTAATCAAATCCTTAGCTGCCTGAGGAAGAAGAGCCATTCTTGTGCTTTCTTGACCATTACATCTACATGGGAAGTCTAGGACTTCGTTGATTATCATCACTTTCACAAACTAGGTGCTCTCAACCCTCTCAACCTCCCTCCACTGATATACATGGAAGCATGTTCTCCTCCTTTCTTTCTAAAGTCATAGGGTTGTCATTGTATGGGATTTTAATTTTCCTAACATAGACTGGAATTGCCAGAGTGTTAAGGGTTTAGATGGAGAGGAATTTGTTAAGTGCATTCAGGAAAGTTTCCTCAAGCAGTATATAGAGGGTCCTACTTGGGAAGGGGCAAAACTCGACCTACTCTTGGGAAATAGGGCAGGACAGCTGACAGAGGTGACAGTGAGGAGCACTCTGGGACCAGTGACCATAGTTCTTTTAATTTTAAAATAGTCATGGAGAGGGACAAGACTGGTCCATAAGTTCAAGTTCTGAACTGGGACAAGGCAATTTTTGATGGAATTAGACAAGAACTTGCAGGGGTTGATTGGAGTAGTCTGTTTGCAGGCAAAGGGACCTTTGGCAAGTGAGAGGCCTTTAAAAGTGAAATAGCTAGATTTCAAGGTCAATATGTTCCTGCAAGGGTGAAGGGCAAGGTTGGCAGGAATAGGAAACTCTGGATGACGAGAGATATTGAGACTTTGACCAGAAAAAAGGAGGCATGGCTCAGGTACAGGGAGCTGGGTTCAAGGGAATCCCTGGAGGTCTGTAGGGAATACAGGACGTTACTGAAGAAGGAAATCAGGAGGGTGAAAAGGGAATACGAAATAGCCTTGGCTGAAATGATTAGCATGAATCCAAAGAGGTACTTTAAGTATAATTAAAGGAAAAACAATAATTAGAGAGAGAATAGGGCCCCTCAAGGATCTAGGTGGTCATGTATGTGTAGACCTACTGGGGACGGGTCAGGTTCTTAATAAATATTTCTCCTCTGTGTTTTCCATGGAGAAAGACATGAAAACTTGGGGAAGTCAGTGGTGATATCTTGGGGACAGTCCATATCACAGTAGAGTAAATGTTGGAAGTATTAGAATGTATGAACATGGATAAATCTTCTGGTCCTGACCAGATATATCCAAGAACACTGCAAAAGGCTAGAGAAGAAATTGCAACAGCCAGCGCTGATACTTTTGCATCATTGTTAGCCACGGGTGAGGTCCCAGAAGACTGAAGGGTTGTGGACGTTGTGCCATTATTCAAGAAGGGCTGCAAAGAAAAGCCTGGGAACTATAGACCAGTAAGCCTAACATCTGTGGTGGGTAAGTTACTTGAGAAAATTTTGAGGGATGGGTGAGATATACATGCATTTGGAAAAACAAGGTTTGATTAGGAGTGGTCAGCATGGATTTGTGAGTGGGAGATCATGCCTCACAAATTTAACTACTAGATCTTTCAGAATTGATCCAATTTATCATGACATAGATGCACAAAACAACTCAACAGGGTGTTAGTCTTCAAGGTGAAAATGGGATTTCTTTTCCACAAGAATGATTCCAGGAATGTAGGGCTTGTCCATTGAGGAGCAGTTGAGACTTTGGGTCTGTAGTCTATGGAATTTAGAACACTGAGGGGTGTTCTCACTGATATTTACAGACTGCTGAGAGGCCTGGATAGAGTGGTTATAGAGAAGAGGTTTCCACTAATAGGAGAGATCTGGACCTAAGGGCACAGCCTCAGAATGAAGGGATGACCCTTTAGAACTCAGATTAGCAGGAATTTCTTTAACCTGAGATTGGTGAATCCGTGGAACTCATTGCCACAGATGGCTGTGGAGGCCATGCCATTGAGTGTATTTAAGAAAGAGATAGATAGATTCTTGATTGATAAGGGGATCAAAGGTTTTGAGGAGAAGGCAGGAGAATGGGATTGAGAAAGATATCAGCCATGATTAAGTGGTGCAGCAGACTCATTGGGTCGAATGGCCTAATTTGGCTTGATTTATTGTTGCCACGTGTACCTTAGTACAGTAAAAAGTTTTTCTGCTGCTATATCTTATAGTCTTACAGGGACTGTGCTTGGTCACTTTGACCAATACTACTATCATGGATAAATATACCTGAAACAAGCAAATTGATGAGTAGGAGATAAAGTATTTTCTCTCTGCAATACTATTTCAACTCCCCCTCCCACTGCCAACTACTTCAATTCCCCCTCCCACTCCACCAAGGACATGCAAGTCCTGGGCCTCCTCAACCACAAAATCCAAGCTACCTGATGACAGGAGGAAGAACGCCTCATCTTCCATTTCGGGACCCTTCAACCACACAGCATCAACACTGACTTCACTAGTTTCCAAATCTCCCCTCCTCCCACCAGTAACAGCAGATGTTAATATGTATCCCTGGAGTTGGTGGAACTTGAACCCAAGTCTCCTGACTCAGAGGTAGGGACACTCCCACTGCATCATAAGAGCCTATATTCTCCCTTTAGGTATACCCAGCCAACCAATTAATTATTTAATTTAATGAAGAAAGGTATGCTTTCGTTTATTGGTCAGCGCATTGAATACAGGAGTTAGGAGGTCAAGTTGCAGCTGAACAAAACATTGGTTAGGCCACTGTTGGAATATTGCGTGCAATTCTAGTCTCCGTCCTGTCGGAAAGATGTTGTGAAACTTGAAAGTGTTCAGAAAAGATTTACAAGGATGTTGCCAGGGTTGGAGGATTTGAGATATAGGGAGAGGCTGAATAGGCTGGGGCTGTTTTCCCTGGAGTGTCAGAGGCTGAGGGGTGACTTTATAGAGGTTTACAAAATTATGAGGGGCATGGATAGGGTAAATAGACAAAGTCTTTTCCCTGAGGTGGGGGAGTCCAGAACTAAAGGGCATGGGTTTAGGGTGAGAGGGGAAAGATATAAAAGAGACCTAAGGGGCATTTTTTTCACACAGAGGGTGGTACATGTATGGAATGAGCTGCCAGGGGAAGTGGTGGAGGCTGGTACAATTGCGCATTTAAGAGGCATTTGGGAGATCCAAGATGGCGGTGACTCAGCAAGTCTGAGTCTACAGAGCCCTTCCCAAAACCTGGGAAAAGTGGGTTTCCTGCCCCCACCACACTTGCCAAACCACCCAAAAAATTTCTTTAATCTTAATTAGCTGCTGAATATTATATTTAAACAGTCTAATACTGAGTGGATAATGAGTAAATCAAAGGGACCCCGCAGCTCTCAGAAAACAAAGACCCCTCCCCCACCCTCCTCTCCGCCGGCTGCAGCTGATGTAAAAACAGGCCTTATAGAGATGATTGCTAGATTGGAATCGACACTCGTCAATTTCATCGCAGAATCCCGACAGAGATGGAATGCATTCGAAGAAAAGCTGCAGAAACAGAATCACTCTATCGGAGAATTACAGGGCCGAGTGGAGGGGGCGGAACTAAAGGCCACGACCTCCGAGGCTGCAGCTCAAACAGCTGCAGAACAGGTGCGAGCTCTGGAGCAGAGAGTCCGGGCCTTTGAAATCTACATCGATGATATTGACAACAGAAATCGGAGAAAGAATATTCGGTTGCTGGGCCTTCAAGAACAAGAAGGGAAAGGACAGTTAGCAGCATTTTTGGAGCGATGGCTGCCCCAGCTTTTAAACCTGGGGGCTGAAACTGACCGGGTAAGGGTGGAGTGGGCCTACCGGGTCGCAGTACGCGGATCTGGCCCAAACCAGCGCCCACGCCCGGTCCTGTTCCAGCTGCAGAGTTATAGGGAGAGGCAGATACTCCTGGATGCCTCCAGAAATCTTGGAAAGGATCCTAAAGCCATGATCCATGAAGGATCCAAGATTATGTTATTTCAGGACTTCTCCCCGGCTTTGGCACGAAGAAGGAAGGCGTTTGATGAGGTGAAGAAATGTTTAAGGGACTTAGATATTCAATACACCTTACGCTACCCAGCGACGTTATGCTTTACCCACGAAGGATCCGAGTATAATTTTAGATCATCGGAAGAGGCCAAGAAACTTTTAGACTCGGTTAAATAAATCGTAAGAGACAATTTATGTTGGCTTGCCTCTCCCACACTCCGTGGGGAGAAATGGATACTTTATTCTACTTTACTTTTGCCTCTGGGAGCGGGGTTGTCTTCCTTGCTATGTTATTATACTTAACTGTAATCTGTTGGAGTTGTAATTTTATAGTTATGTGTGTTTGTACGTGGCATTGATGCTATTAGATATACTCAGGTATGGGTGGGGAGGGGTGGGGGTGCGGCGCTCACTGTTAACTCTAGCTCGGTATTATATCTAAATCCTATTAAGGAGCGCCCGGGTCGAGGGTGGGACACTGTTTGGGAGAGGATATGGTGGAACGTTGGAAAGGTAGTAAGGCCCCCTGAGAACAAGGGGGAAGATCTCCATTCAAATATGTTTAATTTTTTTTTTGTTCTTATTGTTTGGAAATAGCTTCCTTTTTATCATACTGTTATGAGTGTATTAGAGAACATTTTCTCTTATTTGAAGGATGTAAGCGACTCAACTATACACTCTGGATGATTGTGGATTAGTTGAATTTTGATGATTATATATTTAAGATCTATTTTTATATTAATGTTTGTGCTTGAAAATTCTGCTTATTTTTGTAAATTTGTCAAAATGTTAAATTCCCAATAAAAATATCTATATAAAAAAAAAGAGGCATTTGGATGGGTATATGAATAGGAAGGGTTTGGAGGGATATGGGCTGGATGCTGGCAGGTGGGACGAGATTAGGTTGGGATATCTTGTCGGTATGGACAGGTTGGACTGAAGGGTCTGTTTCCATGCTGTACATCTCTATGACTCTATGTGCTTAACATCATGTAACAAGTACTGGTGCTCCAAAGTTACGTCTGGTGCTTGACAGGAAAGACACCATATAAGTTGATGTTCTTAACATTAATTGAAAGATTTGATTTCTTGTGAATGATTTAATAAATGAAAACAGGTGAAATGTTTAACATTTAAACCTGTCGTAATAAATGAGAGAATGCTCGCAGCCAGCTAAATCTTTCACAGCAATAATGCCCTCTTCGATGCTGCTATGTTCTAGCCAGTTGAAATGTTAACCTTTTCTTTTGATCAGGTGAGAAACATAGATGTCAGCAAGTAGTGGGCCCTATTTTCCAAATATCCAAGCTCCAATGATGTCAATGAGACTGGACTGCTTGTTTAACCCAAGACTTGCAATGGGAGCAAATCTGAGAAGAAAATAGCCTGAAAGTAAAGTTAATTTTATTTTTTTGTTTCTTGCCTTGTGGCCAGGCAAAGATGTATCCCTCTGTGCCTTACAAGAAAACCTTGATTCTCCCTTGCATTGGGAATCTCTTCTCCATCTTTCAACATCAAAACCTTTCTCAATTGTGAAAACCTCTGTTAACTCACCTTTCAGCCTTCTTTATTCTAGAGAAAAGAGACCTAATCTGTCAATCCTTTCCTGACATCTTTATACAAGTACTTCAGGGATCATCTTGGAAATCTCTGCACCCTCTCCACTGATTCTATTACATTTTTATTGTTGTTGCCATTCTCTAGCTAATGAGTACCATTGTCCACCAAGGAAATTCCATGTCCCTGGTCATGGATTCTGTGGGTCCTTTTGTGGCTGATGAATCTGATTCAAGAGCCACATCTCCATCCACATATTTGGCATGTCTTTCCAGGAGATGGAAATGGTCCTTGGCTTAAGATCGCTGACTTTCTTTTCTTTGGTTCTTTTTCCATATATCCTCCAATCAATGTGTGTTTTCAAAGAATTGTGTCCCTTCATATAGGATCTTCCTTCAAATCAGTTTCTTCTCTGTGAAGGTCTTCCATGCATTGATGTCTATGTTGCATTTCTTAAGGGAAGCTTTCTTCTTGTTCGAGTGCTTTCCTTGAACTCTATTAAGATGACTTGCTTTGACAGCATGAACTCAGGCATCTGAAGCAAATGGCGAGGCAACCAGAGTTGACTTTGGATGATGATGGCCTCAATGCTGGTACTATTGACTGCTTCAAATACCCTGATGTTAGTACATCTGTCCTCTCAGCCCAGTTATAACTTTATTGCATGGTAACCAGAACTGCACGTGGTATTCTAAAGGTTTGGCAAATCAAGGATCAATGCTATTTTAGTTGAACTTGCCTCCTTTTCAACACTCCCTTTAACAATAATGCCCAGAGCTTGCTTTACTTCATGTTTTGCTAACCTGTGGCACATTTTTTAGGATTGATACATTTAGACACCAAATTCCCTTTGGTCTCCTCCTCGACAGACCTGTATTATCCAAGTAAAAGTGATTTCTTATTCTTCTTACCAAAATGTACTACCTTACATTCACTTGTATGGAACTTCATTTGCCAATTGTCTGTCCATTGACAAATCTTTAATTCTCTTCTATAGTTTTAGTTAAGTTATCCCCAGAGTTGACTATGTTCCTAATTTGATGTCATTTGCAAATTTAGAAATTGTACCTCTGATTCCAAATTTAAATCCTGAATTTAAATTGTGAAAGGCAGTTGTCCAAGTACTGATACTTATGGAACATCACCTCCCACTTCTGCCACTGAATAACTACACTTTACTCCCCTCTATGCTTTTTGTCTCAAAGACAGCCAGCAATCCATTCTAGAAACATAGTATAAGAAGTAGGCCATTCAGCCCATCCAGCCTGCTACTCCATTGAACTAGATCATGATTAGTCATTTGCCTCAATGCTATTTTCCTGTGCTATTCCCACATCCCTGAGTGTCATTAGCATTCAATAATAATTTCTGACTTGAACTTGTTCAATGTTTGAACTTCCACAGCTCTCTGCAATACAGAATTCCAAATATTCAACATCTTGAGTGAAAAAACTTCACCTAATCACAATCTTAAATGACCTACCCTTTATTGCAAAACCTTCCCCCTCTCCCTCCACAATCAGTCAGGGAAATATCTTATCCATATCCATCCCTGTAAGAATTTTCTAAGTTTCAAATACATATCTCTCAATCTCCAAGGCTCTAAAGATTACAAAACCAGTTTTTTCAATCCGTCCATGTAATACATTCCTGCCATCCCATGGTTTAATTTACTGAACATCCATTGCACTCTCTCTATGGCAAATATATCTTCCTTAGATAGGGAGACTAAAATTCTACACGATATTCCATGTGCAGTTTCACCAAGACTCCATACAATTGCAGTATGTCATCTTTATTCCTGTACTCAAATACGCTTACAATGAAGACCAACTTACCATTTGCCTGCCTGATTGCTTGCTGTACTTGCTTTTTGTGAAAGCTTTTTGTGACTCATGAACAAGAACACCCAGATCTCTTTGGATAGCAACACTTCCCAACCTCTCACCATCTCCCAACTTTTAACTTCTTCACATCATCATCCAACTGCCATGTTCTTTTCCATACTCTTGGCCTCTCAAAGCTGCCTTGAAGTGTACTTGGATTGTCTCACAACTCACATTCTCACCTATTTTTGTGTTGTCTGAAAATCTGGCAATAATATATGTGCTTTCCACATCCAAATCAATGGCATAGTTTGTGAACAGCTGTGTCCCCAACACTGATCCTTGCAGTATTCCACGAGTAACCACCTGCCTGTTTATTCCCATTGTGTGTTGACCAATTTTCAATTCATACCAGTATATTACACCAATCCCATGTATTCTAATTTTACTAACCTTTTTTTGGTACCTTAGCTAAAGTATTCTGAATATTCAAATACACCACACACACTGTCCCTTTTCTCTTTAAAATAATCCTGTAGGTTTGTCAAACCAGAGGTTACTATTCCTAGTTGAAAATGTGTTGCTGGTTAAAGCACAGCAGGTCAGGCAGCATCCAAGGAATAGGAAATTTGACGTTTCGGGCATAAGCCCTTCATCAGGAATGAGGAGAGGGTGCCAAGCAGGCTAAGATAAAAGGTAGGGAGGAGGGACTTGGGGGAGGGGCGATGGAGATGTGTTAGGTGGAAGGAGGTCAAGGTGAGGGTGATAGGCCGGAGTGGGGTGGGGGCGGAGAGGTTAGGAAGAAGATTGCAGGTTAGGAGGGCGGTGCTGAGTTGAGGGAACCGACTGAGACGAGGTGGGGGGTGGGGAAATGAGGAAACTGGAGAAATCTGAGTTCATCCCTTGTGGTTGGAGGGTTCCCAGGCGGAAGATGAGGCGCTCTTTCTCCAACCGTCGTGTTGTTATGTTTTGCCGGTGGAGGAGTCCAAGGACCTGCATGCCCTCGGTGGAGTGGGAGGGAGAGTTAAAGTGTTGAGCCACGGGGTGGTTGGGTTGGTTGGTCCGGGCGTCCCTGAGGTGTTCTCTGAAGCGTTCCGCAAGTAAGCGGCCCGTCTCCCCAATGTAGAGGAGGCCACATCGGGTGCAGCGGATGCAATAGATGATGTGTGTGGAGGTACAGGTGAACTTGTGGCGGATATGGAAGGATCCCTTGGGGCCTTGGAGGGAAGTGAGGGAGGAGGTGTGGGCGCAAGTTTTACATTTCTTGCGGTTGCAGGGGAAGGTGCTGGGAGTGGAGGTTGGGTTGGTGGGGGGTGTGGACCTGACGAGGGAGTCACGAAGGGAGTGGTCTTTGCGGAACGTTGAAAGGGGAGGGGAGGGAAATATATCCCTGGTGATGGGGTCCATTTGGAGGTGGCGGAAATGACGGCGGATGATACGTTGTATACGGAGGTTGGTGGGGTGGTAGGTGAGAACCAGTGGGGTTCTGTCTTGGTGGCGGTTGGAGGAGCGGGGCTCAAGGGTGGAGGAGCGGGAAGTGGAGGAGATGCGGTGGAGGGCATCGTTGATCACGTTTGGGGGGAATCTGCGGTCCTTGAAGAAGGAGGCCATCTGGGCTGTGCGGTGTTGGAACTGGTCCTCCTGGGAGCAGATGCCTTCCCCATCTAATGTAAATTTCTCCAAAACCACTCATAAATCTGCCTGCAAGACAATAAAAGATTACCACCAACGCATCTATTATCTCTATAGCCACCTTCTTCAACATGCTGAGACATAGAGCAATGTTCCAAGCGTAGGCTCTGTATCTATTTTATTTGGGAATATAAACTGGAAAATGGCACGTTGATTATTAGTTTTGTAAGTCATAGAGACTTACAAAACTGACCCTTCAGTCCAAACAGTCCATGCCGACCATAATCCGAAACCAAACTCATCCCACCTGACTGTGTTTGGCCCATATTCCTCCATGATGTGGAGGAGTCGCTGTGGACTGGGGGTGGACAAAGTTAAAAATCACAGAACACCAGGTTATAGCCCAATAGGTTTATTTGGAAGCACTAACACTTGGAGTGCTACTCCTTCATCAATTGGTTGTGGAGCATAAGATCATAAGACACAGAATTTATAGTGAAAGATTACCATGTCATGCAACTGGAATGATATATAGAACAAACATGGATTGTTGTTTAAGTCTTTCATCTTTTAGAATGGGTTGCAGGTTTTGGTTCATTAATATGTAAATTCCAGAGCTTCATTTAGATTAGATTATTTACAGTGTGGAAACAGGCTCTTCGGCCCAACAAGTCCACACCGACCCGCCGAAGTGCAACCCACCCATACCCCTTACCTAACACTACGGGCAATTTAGCATGGCCAATTCACCTGACCCGCACATCTTTGGACTGTGGGAGGAAACCGGAGCACCCGGAGGAAACCCACGCAGACACGGGGAGAACGTGCAAACTCCACACATTCTGTCGCCTGATTCGGGAATTGAACCCGGGTCTCTGGCGCTGTGAGGCAGCAGGCTAACCACTGTGCCACCGTGCCGCCCACTAAGATATAACTTAAGGTTTTATGACAAAAGGTGACATCTCAGCTCAGAGCTCTCCTTAAAGTGATTGAAAAGCTGTTTATGCCTCTCTAAGGTTAGAAAAAAAACTTACATTATGTTTAAACAGTCAATTTCCTTGAAATGTAAAATTGGCATCCTAATTCCCCATTATCTGACCTTTATGTTTGTCTATTATGGGGCACCTCATCAATGGCCTTTTGAAAATCCATACATGACATACTGCATGAACATTCTCTACTCCATTTTTCTCTGTTAAAAAAAAGAATTTCCTCTTGATCATAACAAGAGATTATCAATGTAAAATATTCACCCAGAAATTCAGTGTACACTGAAAAAAGTTTTGTAACCTACAGAAAGGTGAGATTCTGATATTCAGCACATGGTGAGTAGTTGAAATGAACTCATGTAAATGCATTTAAAGGGAAGCCAGGCCATGATTTAAGAGAGAAGATAATTAATAGTTTCAAAGGTAGACTTTAGTGTAGAAAAATGGGAAGAATAAATATCAACATAGGTTGGTCCAAATAGAGTCAAAGAGCACAGAAACAGATCCTTCAGTCCAACTTGTCCATGCTGAACAAGTTTCCCAAACTAAACTAGTCCCACTTGCCTGTATTTGGACCATATCCCCCTAAAGCTTTCCTATCCTGTTCAAATATCTTTTAAATGTTGTAACTTTACTTGCATTTACAACTTCCTCTGGCAGCTCATTCCAGATATGAATCACCTTCTGGGTGAAAATGCAGCCCCTCAGGTCCCTTTTAAACCTTTCCCCTCTCACCTTAAACCTATGTCCTCTAGCTTTGGACTCCCCTACTCTTGGAAAAAGACCTTTGTTGCTCACCTTAATCGTGCACCTCATGATTTTATAAACCCCCTCAGCCTCCTCCACTCCAGGGAAAGAAGTCCCAGCCTACTCAGCCTCTCCTTATAACTCAAACCCTCCAGTCTCAGTAACATGTTTATAAATCTTTTTTGCACCCTTTCCAGTTTTATAACATTCTTCATACAGCAGGATGACAAGAACTCTACACAGCATTCTGATGAATAAATAGCCACCCTGTCTATGTGGAGTGTTGTACAGTCAATACTCCTTTTCAAGTTACATGCAACTCCCATTAAAGAGGGGTAGCAAAGAGGGAGAAACAGCTCAACAACAACTGTACCTGCTTAGCTTCACAAAGGAAGTGACCATATTAATCAAGACACTGTGTCTATTACAGTCACAGGTTCAGAAATATCCAGAATTACTTTTTATTTCTCTATTCCTTGATGCTGTTAATAATCTAAATAATCAATACCTGAAGTACTGATTTTTCAGACTGACTGATTAATTTAACCGAGGTTAAATGCAGCTATTCCATTAACAAGAGAAAGGAGCAATGAGTTGGAGGTAGGTTGACAACACTGTAGAACACTTCAAATCCACGCTCTCTGCAAGTGTGGCTCACTACTAGGAGTGCAGGATTGCTGAATTTACCCTTGATCAGCACCTGTAAGACTACAAAATTGCTGAAAAGATAAAATTAATGTCAGCACGATTTTTTTGTACGTCTCAAAGGTTTAGGAATTCTGCATCCTGTTATTTTTAGAGGTGCTACTTTTATAATTTTAAAAGCATTAACACCACTGTTAAATCAGTAAAAATATTTGTATAAACAAGTAAACATGCACATTCTATTATTCACACTGTCTAATTTTTGAGGCGACAGAAATTAAAGTCCTTACATTCATATACACTGAATTAATATATTTCAACGCTTCAATTTCAATAATATATTTATTGCTATCTGAATCTTCTAATCTCATAGTCAGAGTCCTCCAGCACAGAGACAGGCTCTTGACCAAAAGACCCATCCATGCTAACTCCATTTCCCTGCACTTGGCCAATATCCTTCCAAACCTTTCCTATCCATGTATTTGTCCAAATGCCTTTTAAATTTTGTTAATGTACCCACTTCAACCACTTCCACTGGCAGCTCATTCCATAAGCGTACCGCTCTCTGTGTAAAACAATTGCCCCTCTATTCTTTCCACTCTAACTTGAAGCTGATGCCCTCTAATCCTCGATTTCCCAACCTTGGGAAAAAGACTGCCTGCATTCACCCTATCCATGCCTCTCATAATCTTATACATCTCTATAAGGTCCCCCTCAGTCTCCTACACTCTAAAGAAAGAAGTCCTGGCTTGTCCAACCTCTCTCCATAACACAGACCATTGAGTCCTGGCAACATCCTTGCAAATTTCTTTGTAATCTGTACTTATAAAATTGTTTTTTTTGTGCAGTATGTCTTATTTAATTAAAACACATTTAAATTGAATCATAATAAATCTAAAGGTGTCCAGCTGAAGTGTGAATTGGTATGTGTGAGGCTGCAGCCTCATTATCTTTTTACCAGCCTCCTCTTCTGAAAGCATTGACTTATGCCAGGGACCAACTTCACAGGCATTAGAGATTTTTCAAATCTTCCTCGAGAACACTCTTCAAATAGTATCACATTTTCAAGAACCACACTCCAACCAGTAGTAATAAATTTCAAGTCCTAAGTCTGAAAAGACAGTACGAACTACACTGGAATTTCCTCCCTAAGACATCGTGATTCAGCCCACAGCAGGTGGGATGCAGCGGTTTAAGAAGGCAGCTCATCACCACTTTTTCAACTGCATTTAGGGATGGGCAATAAATACTGGCCATTCATATAGGCCTACATCCCACAAATCATAGAAGAAATCATAGAATCCCTACAATATGGAACAGAATACTTGACCCAACAAGTCCACATCAACCCTCCGAAGAGTACCCCACCCAGACCCATTCCCCTACCCTAATACTCAACAGTTCCCATGACCAATGCACCTAAGCTACACATCCCTGAACACTATGGGCGATTTACCATGGCCAATTCACCTAAACTGCACATCTTTGGACTGTGGGAGGAAACCAGAGCACCAGGAAGAAACCCACATAGACACAGGAGAATGTGCAAACTCCACATAGACAGTCATCCAAGGCTGGAATCAAACCTGGGTCCCTGGTGCTGTGAGGCAGCAATGCTAACCACTGAGTGACCGTGCTGCTCTGGAAATGAACAAATAAAAAGAAAAACAATGGTTGAAAACCATTGGGTGTGGTTAATAACAACAGTAAAATCTAAAGGAAATATGGTAAATTCATAAATCTGATGGTAAATGCACAAAATACGCTATCCTGAATACACACTTACGACGGCTCAATTACTAACTCACTTAGCAACCATTGTGCACTTGTCTTCAGATTTCTTAAATGCAAACTAGAAATTAATTAAGTCACTAATGAACTCAATACTGAATTTAGGAGACCTTTATAGTTGTGGACAGTAGTGTGAACTCACTATCATAAAGGCTAGCTAATTTGAACATTTTAAATTTATTCAAGGGAAAGTAGGATAAATATATAAGAGAGAATTTAATTTGAAGTATCTTAGCGAGCTTTGAGAAGACTTGTGGCTCAGGTTGAGGTTTTGGATGTAGGTTTGCTCGCTGAGCTGAAAGGTTCATTTCTTGACATTTCATTACCTAATTAATTCACATCTTCAGTGGACCTCATGCGAAGCAATGCTGAAAATTCCTGCTTTCTATTTATAGAAAGAAACCCAAACATATAAAGTAGTAGTTACCTAGTTAGGTAATGAAACGTCTGGAAATGAACCTTTCAGCTTTGAAGTATCTATTGGTACATTTGGATGAAGTGATGGGAGAAGACTCATGTGATGCACAAACACTGGCATGGATGCGTAAAGGCTGTGAACACTTTTGAAATTTGTTATCTCCATTTCTGATGAACTGATGCCAACTAGGTTTCCCCTGACTGAGACCAGGATAAATTCACACAGATTGATAATCAGACATCGGATCTTCTAATTTGCACAGCTCATTTATTTATCTGTAATATCAAATGTCATTACAGAAACTAAGCCTTGCTTGTGCTGCCAAACTTAACATGGCACACTGCTAATACCAGAGGGCAACAGCCTGGTGTATTATCGCTGGAATGTTAATCCGGAGACCCAGGTAATGTTGTGGGGGATCCTGCCATGGCAGATGGTGGAATATGAATTCAATTTTTAAAAATCTGGAATTAAGAGTTCTAATGGCCAAAAAACCTTGCTGACTGTGAGGAAAAACCCTTTGGGTTCACTAATGACCTTTAAGGAAGGAAACTGCCACTCTTACTTGGTCTGGCCGACATGTGACTCGAGACCCATGCCAATTGGTTGACTCTTAACTGCCCTCTGGACCGTTGGTGATGTGAAATAAATGTTGGCCTGACCAGCAATGCTCTCATCCCACAAATGAATTTAAAAAAAGATAGTGAACAATTGCCACAACTGTACATCTGGAATAGCATAACTACATTTTCACAAATCAAATCCAGAAAGTTGCAATATATTTGTCTAAGTTAAAGGCTGAAAGTACTTAATTGAATTGATTCTTGACATTAAAACACAGATGCAAACAACTGAAAGATGTATCTCTTAGATTGAGGAATTCCAATTACTGGAGACTGATGTGCAAATTATGGAATATGGGTTTTTGTTTAATTACAGAACATAGTGCTTGATGCCAACTCTGAAACATGTTACAGTCAGGCAAACAATGAAATCCACAGACACAAACAGTCTCATTTTGCTGAGAACTTCAACTGATGGGAGGTGGACAGTAAAGGTTCCCAGGTCATATCATACATATAACTCAGCTACAATAAAACAATAGTGGAATTTAATGCCTTCCTAGGTGACGGGTTTGGTGGTAGAGGATATTTAGTCAGGCAGGATGGTGTCAGGTGGGATCTCTGCCACCTATCCCCCACAGTCTGATCAAATCCACGACAGGAAGGCAAACAGATGTCTCTCCCAAATTGCTACCAATTAATGTCCACTTAAGATTCTCGTACCTCAACCAATGGCATTCGTTCAGCTACAAGTAGGAGACCCACTAGGCAAACAGCCTCTAAAGAAAACACTGGTGCATTTTTTGTGGACATCTGGTACAGTGTGTGGTCTCTCATTAAAGGACCTGTCATTAGTAAGGGGGAGGACTCACTGAAACCACTTCCCTGCTCTTCTTGCCACATCCCCTCCCCTCAGATGTCCTTCCTCTCTCCTCCATGACATCTCTGTCCCATCACACACCTGGAATCATTGCAAATTTAGGTTTTGGATAAATATCGTGCTACCAGCAGCCACTGCACTTCCAGTGGTACTGCAAAACAGTAAACAGTTACTGGCTTCTCACTGGCCAATATCTCTCCTCAGGGAGTCGGCTTCTGCCCCAGGGTCCTTCTACAGGGAAAGACTGGCACCGCCCAATTAGATGCCTGACCCATTGACACTTTAATACAGTGAAGAGGCTAATAAAGGCTCTCATTGGCTTTCTAGCTGGGAGATGATAAACCCCAACCATCTCCATTAAATAATGTCTAATGTGAGCAAATTTGCTGATATATACCAAATTTAATTACACATGCTGAATGCGTATCAGCTATCTGCAAGACTTTCTCTCATTATTGAGGAAGTTAGATGAAGGTCGAGGACTATTACACAAGATACCAAGGTTGGAAACAGTAGGGAAAAAGTGGTAAACAATTCAGAAAATCATTACTAAATGATGTCCAGAATAGGTTTTAAATACTAATCTGGAAGAAATGTTGAAATGTAATGTGAGTGATGTCCTGGAAAGACACAGAAGATCCAATGAATCTTGATTTAGGAACAGTTAAGTTGCACAGAAAAGGTGTATAGATCGAACACTGCGGCTTGAGGTTTAAGCACAAGAGAAGAGAATTCTCAACACTTGAACAGAAGAGTTACTCAGATCTCCAGGAAAGAGTCACTGACTGCAGCAAGGGAAAGTACAAGAGTCTCTCAATCTAGTTAGCAACCAACTTTCAAAGCTAATTTGTAATATTGGATTGCTAAGCTGGAAATGTTTCACAATTACAGTTTTAGGGAAAGGGAGAAAATGACAGAAACAAGGACAATTGAGAGGAAAAAAATAGTGAATCCTAGTCCTTGTGTAGCCACAGCTGGACAACCATGAGTGATCAAGTCGAGGAAAGCAATTTTAATGCATTGATTAGACATTTCCAAATATAAACTAAACATCAAACAATCCAACTTTTTTTCCCAATGGTTTATTTTTGCAATTTGCTCATGTATCTGAATATCTGAAGGAATTAATTGATTAGAGTTTTTGATAAATTTTCAAGACCTCAAATTACAGCTCAAAACCTAATTCTAACACTAGACCATCAGGTCTAGGCCTTGGCAAAAGGAAGTAGTTCTTATCCAAAACCATGCAAACTGTAACTGTTGAGAAGGGCAGAAATACCTTGATGTGTTCCAACAAGTGTCACAGGTCCTTAGCAGGAGGATCCACTCAGCAGTCCTGGAAGAGGGCACGAGCTGCAGCCTCCCAGCAACAGATGGAGGAAGACATCCTTTAGTTCTGCCATTAAGGGGAATTGAAAAGAGGAGAACACAAAAGTCAAAGAAATAAATGAAGTCCATGATTTATAAGTTCAAATCAGCAATTATGAAATTAAAGCAGAGTGAGCAAGTGTTTGAAACATTGCCAGCAATTTCATTTTTTAAGTTGATTACTCATGTGGTTGAGTCCAAGCTTTTAGTGACTAAATCCTAGTGACATTTGGCTAGATCTAATAAAAGCAAATGCTACTAAATAAAATGAAGGATTTTTACATTCAGTTTGACAATATATGGGAAGGATTTTGGAATGGATACTTCAAGTGTTTGGCGTAAAGGTACCTCTGCAGGACTGACTATATTGTATAGTTGAAAAGCAGGATGCTAGAAAATCACAGCAGGTCAGGCAGCATCCAAGGAGCAGGAGAGTCAATGTTTTGGGCATAAGCCCATCATCAGAGATATGGAGGAGAGGATGGGGGCTGAGAGATAAATAGGAGGGTGGGGTTGCATGTGGGGGGAAGGTAGCTGGAAAGACGATATATAGATGCAGGTGGGGAGGTTGGAGTAGGTAGATGGGAAGGATGATAGACAGGTAGGACAGTTCAAGAGGGTGGTGCCAGGTTGGAGGGTTGGATATGGGATAAGGTGGGGGGAGGGGAGATTTGGAAATGAGTGAAATCAGTGTTGATGCCATGTGGTTAAAGGGTCACAAGGCAGAAGATGAGGTGTTCCTTCTCCAGTCATCAGGCGGCTTGGATTTTGCGGTGGATGCCCAGGGCTTGCATGTTCTTGGCAGAGTGGGAGGGGGAGTTGAAGTGGTCAGCCACATGGTGATGGGGTTGTTTGGTGCATGAGTCCAAGAGTTGTTCCCTGAAACTTTCCACGAATTGGCATCCTGTCTCCCCAATGTAGAGGAGACCACATCGAGAGCAACGGACACAGCAGTTGAAATCTCTGCCAGATGTGAAAAGATCCTTTAGGGCCTTAGTCTAAGGTGAGGAGGTGGTGTTGGCACAGGTTTTACACTTCCTGCGGTGACAAGGGAAAGTGCCAGGTTTGGAAGGATGGTTGGTGGGGTGTGTGGATCTAACAAGGGACTCACGGAGAGAATGGTCTCTGCGGAACGCCGATAGGTGGTTGGGTCTGATTGTACGTGGCAGAAATGGCAGAGGACAATGTCCTGTATCCAAAGATTAATGGGGTGGAAGGTGAGGAGCAGGAGGATCTATCCTTATTGCAGTTGGAAGGGTGGTGTTCAAGGGTGGAGGTGCAGGAAGTGGAGGAGATGCACTGGAGGGTATTGTTGACCACGTGGGAGGGGAATTGTAGCCCTTGAAGTAGGAGGCCATCTGGGATCTCCTGGAGTGGATTTGCTCCTCCTGGGAGCAGATATGACAGAGGCAGAGGAATTGAGAATAAGAAATGTGTTTTACAGGACAGCATTGGGAGGAGGTGTAGTCCAGGTAGGTATGGGAGTTGATGGGTTTGAAATAGAGTCTATGTTGAATCAGTCACCAGAGATGGAAATGGAGAGGTCCAGGAAGGGATGAGAGGTGTCCGAGATGGTCCAGATGAACTTAAGATCAGGATGGAAGGTGTTGGTGAAGCTGATGAACCTCTTTGTGGGAGCATGAGATAGCGATACAGTCATCAATATAGCAGTGGAAAAGGTGGGAGATGGTGCTAGTGTAACTACGGAAGATGGACTGTTCCATGTATAATACGAAGAAGTAGGCATAGCTGGGGCCCATGCAGATGCCCATGGCTACCCCTTTGGTCTGAAGGAAGTGGGAGGATTTGAAGGAGAAGTTGTTGAGGGTGAGGACCAGTTCTGCCTATCGATTGAATGTGTCAGTACTGGTTGGGTCAGTGGGAGAGGAATAAATGGAAGGCTTAGAGGCCTTCACCATGGTGGATGGATGTGTATAGAGACTGGATGTCCATGGTAAAGATGAAGCATTGGGGCCTGGGGAAACAAAAGTCATGCAGAAGGTGGAGGGCATGCATTGTGTCCCCAGTGTATGTGGGGAGTTCCTGGATCAAGGAAGGCAGGACAGTGTCGAGATAAGTTTGGTGGGGCAGGAGCAGGCAGAGATGATAGGTTGGCCAGGCAGGCAAGTTTGTGGATTCTGGGGAAGAGGTAGAACCGAGCAGTGCGGGGTTTGGGACTATGAGGTTGGAGGCTGTGGATAGGAGATCCCCTGAGGTGATGAGGTTGTGGTTGGTCTGGGAGATGATGGTTTGGTGATGGGAGGAGGAGATGTCTGTAAGTTGGCACATGCTTTTGCAGTGCAGAGGTTCCCCACCCGTTCTCTGCTGGTTTAATGATGAGTTTGGGGTTGGAGCAGAGGGAGTGAAGGGCTGTGCTTTGCAAGGTGAGAGGCTGGAATGGGTGAGAAGCATGGACAGGTTGAGGCGATCAATGCCACGGCGACAGTTAGAGATAAAAAATGTCGAGGACGGGTAACACACAAGGATAGGGTGTTCAAGTGGATGGAGTAAGTTAGAGGTGGGAGAAGGGGTCCTCGGAGGGTGGGTGGGAGTCACAATTGAGAAAGTAAGTGCGAAGGGGGTGGAAGAAACATTAGAAGTCACAACACATAGGAAACTCATTGACTCAAGAGCATAGTGGGATAACTGTTTTGTATAAATGAACTGGAGGGAAGGATTCAAATATGTTAAATTGTGATCATCCAGTGGGTAATGCAGATTGTGAAACTGATGTAAAAGCAGCAGTCAATTTGCACAGTGAGATTCCACAAAGGGCAATAAGGTAATGATCAAATAATTTGAACATAGAACATAGAACAATACAGCACAGTACAGACCCTTCAGCCTTTAATGGTGTGCCAACCTTTTATCCTACTCTTAGATCAACCAAATCGCTTTAATAATGTTGGCTGAGTCATAAATATTGTTAAAAGTCACACAACACCAGGTTAGAGTCCAACCAGTTTATTAGGAAGTACAAGCTATCGGAGCGCTGCTAGCTACCTGATGAAGGAGCAGCACTCTGAAAGCTTGTACTTCCAAAATAAAGTATGGACTATAACCTGGGGTCATGCGATTTTTAACTTTGTCCACCCCAGTCCAACATCAGCACCTCCACATCATAAGTATTGAGCAGAACAGTATCAGGTGATGTTCAGGTCTTACTGGAATAATGTAACAGAATCTTTTACTTTGAGAAGGTAAATAGGTCCTCTCACCCTAAACACATCAGATTTTATTTTTAACTCCCACCATGTGAAAGAAACTTGAGGAAAGGGTGAGGATATTGAACTGGAGCAGAGCATTTTGTGTAATGATAAACCTGATACAGCATAGAAAGAGGCCATTCAGCTAACATTCAGTAATGCTGTATAATTAAACACATTTCCTTTGTTCCTTTCCCATCCAAATCAGTTCAATAGCAACTTCAAATTTCATCTGAAAAGGGCACCTAAGTCAAGCCAGTGCGCTTCTCTTTAAACATGCAGGCTCAGAGCTGAATCTGTCTTTTTCAGAGAAGGCCTGAGTTAGAGAGATTGTAGTGAGTGGTAATGCTACTGAACCTGTAATCCATGGCAAAGACAGAAAGTGCTCAGCAGGTTTGGTTGCACCTGTGGAGAAAAAAAGTTAACGTTTCGAGTCCAGTGACCCTTCATCAGACATTAGTTCTAAACAGGTGATCTCATTCATCATACAGAATACATTCAGGAATCAACAGGTTAAATAGGAAGGATGTTTTCCCTGATTGTGGAGTCTAAAACCAAGGGACATAGTGTCAGTATAAGGGGCAAGCTGTTTAGCATCGAGATGAAGAGGAATTGCTTCATTCAATTGGTGGTAAATCTGTGATCTCTATCCCAGAGGAATGTGGAAAATTTGTTGTTTAGTAACTTATTTTGTGGGCCTCTTTTGGCTCTAGTAGGTATGGCCTGTGGATGAACTACCCTAAGGTCATAAGAGATTCAGAACTGTAACCCAGATCTTGGCCTCAGCTCGCCTGTCCTATCTTCTCCCACAAATCTGGACTCCCTGATAATTGAAAAGTCTGTCTGTCTCAACTTTGAATGATCCAGACCTAACAGCCCTAATCAATGGAGGAAGGAGAGAGTGTAGGTGAACATATCTCATATTTTCTCTCACATTTGCAGCCATCAGCTCAGAGACCAAGCTTGCATGTACAGCATTCCGGGCCTGGATAGAAGTAGTAACAAAAAAACTGCAGATGCTGGAATCCAAAGTAGAAAAGCAGGAGGCTGGAAGAACACAGCAAGCCAGGCAGCAACAGGAGGTGGAGAAGTCAACATTGCAGGTCCTGCAGAAGGGTTATACCCAAAATGTTGACTTCTCCACCTTCTGATGCTGCCTGGCTTGCTGTGTTCTTCCAGCCTCCTGGATAGAAGAGGCAGCAGGATTGTGCTACAGATATTGAAAAATCAACTCGATGAGCTGATTAGTCTCCTTCTGTGCTGTAATGTCTCTATGACCTATTAGAAACAGATGTGTTGGTGGACTTTTTCTCCTTCCTTTCTCAGTCTTCTGAGATTAACTTAATCAGTGCTAACATCACACAGATAGATTAGCTAACTCAGCCCTTATCAAAGATGAAACCCTGTCAATGTAGCTCAACGATTCATGAATAATCATGCTGAGCTCTGAAGAATGATAAATAAAAGCAATTCCTGATCAATAATGGATCATGTGCATTTGTGGGGCTGCTTGCAGTTGACCTCAACAAATAATAACCAAAGAAATCTCAATATCAATGAGGAGAAATCTTCCATCTCACTGATGTTACATCTAAATAGTTTAACTTCATACATCTGAACTCCAGACAACAATTAGCAATATTCTTCATTACATCCACAGAATAAGGAACAGCAAAATCCAGATGGATGTTGATTTCCAAACTCCAACTAGCATGTATGTCACATCTCAGCAAAACCATTTTTACTGCTGGCATTTTAGTATCACAAACAATTTGCAAAGTCCAACTTATTAACTATACTCTGCTGCAGGGTACAGTTAACTTTTCCAACAAGCCAATCAGTGAAGAAGTTCAATTTTAAATGTTCAATTATTGAAGTCCAGTGAAGCAATGACTCACTCACTTAGCCCCAAACACAGATTGTGGAGAAAGCTAGGAATTGAACTATTTCAGCCTACTTGTAGTAAGATAATTAAAATCTTTCAAGTGACACGGGGTTAAACCCTCCCTGCTAATTTAAACCAACAACGCAGAAATGATTTAACCCTGTGTAATCAGTTAAAATTCGAGAGGCAAAGAACTATCCCAAAATTTACAATTTAAAGTAAAAATTAACAACCTAAACTTTTTAACATCTAACAGAGAATAATTAACAACTATTGATAACTCATTTATCTAAACCTATCGTTTACTTTCCCCTGTACAGTACTAGTCCGATAAAACCGCCAATTAAGATTTACAGAAAAATTCAAATTTCAAAACCAGCCAGCTGTTGTCTTCTCTTTTTATCTTCCGCTGTAGATTTCCCAGGGTCAGTGTTGTTGTTTTTTCCTATGCAAACTCCTTCTCCAGACAGGTACCTTTCAGAGAATTCTTACTAGCAGCCTACCTCTGTTGGTCTTTTGGCAGTTCTCCTCCAACTGTTCTCAGCACCTCTGGTTCACCCATTGATCTTTTAATCCAAAGACACAAGCTGTTCAAATTGCTTATTCTCAAAATTAAGAGGGATGGAGAGAAAAATTCTTGGTCTTAAGAGCTAAGTTACTTAAACTTGCCAAATATTAGTCAATGTGTTGCATCTGGGTGGTAATGGTTACTAATATCAAAATTTGGTTCTCTTCACTCCAACTTTAGCAAAAGGAAGAATTTCAATCTATACAATTGATGATATCAGTCATGTCTCCAACTACCATGAGATTGTTAAAAAAAATCACCTTATTCAAAGGTTAGGATGGAAAAATAATTCATTTATTAATGTGGGAGAATTGTTTAATAATAAAGACTGCAGCTGTCATTGTGCTGTTGTTGAAGACAGCCCTTGCAGATCACTCTGTGTTGCTTCATTTCAATCATGGCAAGATAATAGAGTTTTCTCTCGCTTCTTTATTTACTCTGGGTCATGGTCAGTTTATCCTCAGAGCCAAATATTTTGCCCTCCAGACTGCATGAGCTTTTCTTGAAATTCAACCACTTCCTTCTTCATTTCAGATCACTGCTGTATCATTAACTTGGAATAGACGTGGTTGTGATGAATAATTATAAGCATAGGAATGTTGAATATGCCAGTTGTGAATAATTTCCATTTGTATATTTTCTTGAAGAAACTCCAGCTCTTTGAACAAAGGAACATGCCTCCTTCTTTTCTCCGTGCTCATTATTCCCTCCTTCAACAATTTTACAGCTCAGCATTGCATTCTTTCTTCTTAATTGGCAAACTTGTAAAAAGACTCACCAACCGAGCAGAGTGGGAGCAATCACAAGAGAAATCAATGAGCAATAAAGTGACTCTCAGGCTTTCTTTTCACCTAAAACCTTCAACCACTTTAAACTGAAGGATAGTATAACCTAATTGCAGCTTCACTTTCAGCTGTTTTTAAACTGTTTGGTTATACAAATATCACACCTTTTGGATAGATGGGACTTGAGCCTAGACTTTCCAGCCAAGAGGTAGGGACACGACTATGGCACCAGAGAACTCAGTCTGAAATAGGGACAGAAAAGCCCTGTTTGGTTGAAGGACAACCTGACATTGGAACCCTCAGTCTGTATGAGGATAGAATCCTGATAATTGCAGGCAGGCAGACTCATTAATCGTACCAGATTTGAAATGTTAACTCCATTTCTGTCTCCATTTTTGCAGCCAGATTTGAGTTTCTCCAGCATTTCCAGCTTTTATGTCAGTAGCTACAGGATATGTTTTGGTAACTTTTACTCCGGCACTTGAACCATGGATGCATTAGTTCATCATCCAGGCGATGGTACATAGGACCATAGCAACAGGAATAGTCCCTTGAGTCTGTTCTGCCATTCAATGAGATTATGGCTGATCTGTGGCCAAATTCCATATACCTGCTTTTGGCAGATAGCCATTATTACCTGGTAGGAGAAGCAACAGACAGGAACCCAGGGATTTTCATCTCAGGACACTTCAGAGGGCTGGAACCCAATATCTCCATCAGGTTATATTGAAGAGGTTTCACCAGTGCCTTTGCAGGAGACCCTCAGCAGGCTAGAGATCCCGATGCACCAGACCATCAAAGGACACCCACCAGAGTCATCTTGGGCAAGGAAGCAAAACTGTCTGCAAACTTCCCTAAGCTCAGCTGTAGCTGCAGAGGTGGCACCAAAATACAGCAGTAAGAATAAAAAGAACACCAAGATCACTTTGGATGCAGAGGTATGTCAACATTCTATACAACCTGATACTTGACTTAAATACAGTTGTTTGTATATCAGTCCTGTGATTTTTTTTTCAATCTGTTACATCTTTTGGCTATGTTCCCTTGTAGATTACCTTGAGGAACATTCATCACTGGACACACACATGTACCTTATGAGGAACAGTGCAAAGAATGTTGAGGCTGTCATTCTCTGCTGTTTTGTGGGAGGAACATAATCTCTGGGAAATAAGAATTTAAGATAAACGTTTGATTTTCAGGCTCTTCTCCATCAAAGCCCTTTGTAAACTGAGGTTTGTTTCATAGAAGCACAGCGCCCATTTAATTCTGCATAACTCCTCAATGATGGTCTGGTCAGGAAACTAAACAGGAGATTATGAGCACAAAAGGAACAAATTAACATATAATTAATGGTAATTATACACCTCCTAAGTGGTCCAAGCAATGGAATTGTACCTCCAAAAGACTAATTGCCTATTTAGTGATAGCCCTAGTAAATAGAGGGACAGCACTATAGTATTGTTTGGTATCAGTCTGAGTGTTGCACACTGGAGTCAATAGCCATACATTTTGGGGTAACTCTTGTCATCCCGCCATGCCAGTTGGGTGTTGACCGAGTGAAATCCTTCCTGTTCAGGAACTGGCTGGAAGATGCCATGCTCGGAGTGCCACATGCATGCAGCGGATGGCATCTTGGACCTGAGTTGCAAATCCTACATCTCTTACAGCTTGGCTTGCTGGATCCATGGTGAACTGAAAAACTGTACTATCTTCCCATAAAGAGCATCTGTGAACTTACGATTGTACTTTTGGCCTGTACATTAAGACAGGCCAAACTTCCCTGGTCTAGTGTTTGAAAGGAGTCAGTGGCTAGGAAGTACAATGCCAACCTGATTTTCTCCATCACTTGTAGATAATAGAGTTTGTGAATTTGCCTAAGATTGCACCCTTCAACATAATTCCAGTGGGATGGGGTGTTAATGAGTATTAATAATACGCTAACGAGTACTCACGAGGTCCCCAACCAGATCAGGAAAACTAAACTGTGTGGAAGGTTCTGAGAAACGTACCAACTAGCCGTTTAAGAATTGCATTTGACTCCATCCATAGTCTCTCCAAGACCCTATACAGTTGCAAAACAAATTCCCTGTGCTCAACTCTTTATGTAATAAATATTAGTATTCCATTTACCTTCCTAATTATTCATTGTACCTGAAAATTAATTTTCTTTAATGTAGCAGCATACCAAAATCTCTCTGAACCTTTGAATTCTGTAAATTGTCTCCATTTATTAATTTACTGCTTTCCTATTCCTCTTGCCAAATTTTCCCACATTATACTCCATCTGTCAAATTTTTGCCAACTCACTTTACCTATCGATATCACTAGATTGAAAGCTCTACCTCCTATGACTGCTCTCAGACATGTACTGGAAAGCAATAGGTTTTTTTTTTCTGTGCTAGTTCTGCTAGTGAAATTTGCTGCAAATAATTTACAAGCCTGTCTACAGATGTGAGGCTGTAAGAGATGTCGTTTTTCAGCTGGCTTCCTCTGCTCTCTTCAATATAAGATTAGAAATTATAGTCAAGCTAAATCAATTTCACCAGAAATAAAAACAGAGACTGCCTGAACCACATCACTGAAATATCAATTACTCAATCAGGGGATGGAGAAAGTGAGGACTGCAGATGCTAGAGATCAGAGTCGAAAGTGTGGTGTTGGAAAAGTGCAGCACGTCAGGCAGCATCCGAGGAGCAGGAGAATCGATGTTTCGGGCAAGAGCTCTTCATCAGGAATCTGATGAAGGGCTAATGCCGAAACACCGATTCTCCTACTCCTTCGATGCTGCCTGACCTGCTGCGTCTTTCCAGCACCACACTCTCGACTCTCTCAGGGTATCTCAAGCAGTGATTCTCACTGTTACATCAGAATTGTGGTGCTGCTCATGGCAATCCCTGATCCATCAATGAGCTGTCACAGTAAACAATCTTCCCTACTCAATTTTACGACACCTCATATGTTCATATGCCTCATGTATTCAGTTGTTCTTCATGCAATGGTGTTAACCATGGCTTGGTAGGAACACTCCTACCTGTCAATGAGAAAGTTGTGGCTTGCAAAAATTTGAGTATCTCAGACAGGGTGACACTGGGGGACTTGTTGTACTATCGGGACTGCCATCTTTGGATGTCACAATACATCAAGATCCTGTTTGCACTCTCAGATTAGTGTAAAAGATCCCATAGTACTATTCAAAAAAACTACATCCTAGTGTTCTGGTCAATACTTATTCCGCAGCCAACATCACAAACTAACTAACTGTTTATTACCTTGCTGCTGTTTGAACAACTTCCATGTGTGCAAATTGTCTATTGTTCTTCCAACATTATAACAATGAATAAACTAAGAAACTACTTCAGTGGATTTATCATAGAATTCCTACAGTGTGGAAGCAGGCCATTCAGCCTATCGAATTCACACTGACCCTCTGAAGAGCATCTTATCTATACCCGATGCCCAACCCTATCCCTGCAGCCATGTACTTCCCATGGCTAATCCACCTAGCCTGCACATCTCTGGACACTATGGGCAATTTAGCATGGCCAATCCACCTAACTTGCACATAGAGTCATAGAGATGTACAGCATGGAAACAGACCATTCGGTCTAACCCGTCCATGCCCACCAGATATCCTAAATTAATCTTGTCCCATTAGCCAGCACTTGGCCCATATCCCTCTAAACCTTTCCTATTCATATACCCATCCAGGTGTCTTTTAAATGTTGTAATCATACCAATCTGCACCACTTCCTGTGGCAGCTCATTCTACGAACACACCATCCTCTGCATGAAAACGTTGCCCCTTAGGCCCTTTTTAAATCTTTCCCCTCTCATTCTAAACCTATACCCTCTAGTTCTGGACTCCCCCACCCCAGGAAAACTACCTTGTCTGTTTATCCTATCCATGCCCCTGATGATTTTATAAACCTCTCTAATGTCACCCCTCAGCCTCTGACACTTTCTTTGGACTGTGGGAGGAAACTGGACACCTGGAGGAACCCACGCAGACACGGGGAGAATATGCAAACTCCACACAGATATTTGTCTGAGGGTGGAATCGAGCCCAGCTGCTTGGAGAGGCAGCAGTGGTTGTAAAGTGCTTCAGAACATCCTGAGGTTAAGTCAGGCACTATAAAAATGCAAATATTTTATTTATTTAAATAATAATCAGCAGGCTATGTGAGCATGGGATGGGAGTCTGACCCTGTACTCATCTGTTATCAGTATCTTATATGAAGTCCACGTACCCATCAACCCAGTGCTCGCTGACCCAAGCTGGTTCCCAGTTAAGCAATATCTTAGTTTTGAAATTCCTAAGCTAGTCTTCAAGTCCTTCTATGACCGTGATCTTTTCTATCTCTGCTTGTTCCACTCACTCTACAATGCTTCAAGACATCTTGGCATTTTAAATTTTAATTACTTCACTACTGGTGGACAGTCATGCTGCCAAGGCTAAAGCTCAGGAATTCCTTTCCTAAACCTCTCAATCTCTCTCTCTCTCCAGTTTCCTAGCCTCCTTGATCTTTAACACATCTCTTTGCTTGACAATGCTCCTGGGAAGCATCATTAGACATTTCACCACTTTAAAGACACAATATATATTTGTTGGTGGGGCGTGGACCAAAGAGTGAAGTCTTGGGGAAAAAAATAATTAGATCAGTGAGGAAGGTAATGTTTCTAGAGTTCAACATAGTGAGAGGGCAAGGTGGAGGGAAGTTTGTAGAAGAATAAATGATCATTTATTCACAGGATGTGGGCATCGCTGGCCTGGCCAACATTTGTTGCCCAGAGGACACCTAAGAATCAACCACCATGAGTGTGGATCTGGAGTCAGATGTATGTCAGACCAGGGAAGGACAGTAGATTTCCTTCCTTAAAGGATATTAGTAAACCAGTTGGGTATTTATGACAATCAACGGTGGTTACATAATCATCTTTAAGCTAGCTTTCTTTAATTGCAATTTTGCTATTGAATTCAATGGTGGGGTCTGAACCCATATTCCTGGAACATTAACATTGTGGATCACCAGTACACTGACATTATCACTATGCCACACATTCCTGTATTTGGACCTTTAAAAAGAAATAAGAGGGAAAGTTCAGAAGCACAGGAAACAGATTCAAGTAAAGAACAAGAAATTGCTTGCTGTGAAAACTCAAACTAATATAACCCACAGTCAACCCTGTGAACTGCTAATGACAATAATGACATCTAACTTTCACCCTTCCAACAACATATGAGGACAACACAAGGTGTTGAATTTTTTCATCACAGCAAGAACCCACCCCATTGCTTGAGCTGGCAACCCACCTCCCAGAGTTTTGGCCAAATCAGGGATAAAACTTGGCAATTCAATAGCACAACCACCAGTGTTGGTCACTGCAGGATGAGAAAGGAAGAATTCAAGTAAGTTTATTTTTAGGAGTAGAGCCAGAAAGGCAAGTCTCAGTGATCAGGTGGGTGGACAAGTGAAGGTGACTTTCAAACAGTAGTACCATATCTGAATAACTACCCCGTCCTCCCTCAAACCTGAAAAGCCTCAAGAGATTACAGACTCCACACCCTGCTCGTGCCGTTATATGGGCATTTATGTGGCTCACATGGATGCTCAGTGGGAGCCACACTGCTGAGGTTCTGCTGTTGGTCCTGTGCCACAATGGCACCAAGACATCAGACTCCCTTTCAAACGTATTCCTGTTAGTCCACACCAAGGTGCTCGGAAACCCAGCACGATATTATGGATTTATCTCAAAATCCTGATTACCTAAAGGAGAAAGTACTAAAAATGATCAACAAAAAAAAAATACAGAAGTGAATCCGTGATGAAGGCATGTGAGTATACAGTGAAATCTGGAATGCCCTAGCTGACATTGTCTGAGAAGGTGTAAATATTCAGACTGTTGATACACTGAAGAAGTCATGAGTGACAGTAAACTTACATTTCTTTCATCATAACTTGCGGGGGGGGTGGGGGGGGGGGGGAGTGTAGAATCACAGCTCATGGTCTCTTAGGTGAACAATGTCTTAGGTGAACTATGAATTCACTTAGCAGCAGCAAAGGAATATTAGCAACGTGAGCAAATATTTCATTTAGTCTATGAGTATACAGAACATATAAATCAGAACTCGTGTAGGCCTTATGGATCTGCCAATCCGAAGGAGCATGGCTTTGTGCTATCTTCCCAAACCTTCACCATATTCCTTAATTCCTTGGTACCCAAAAGTGACCATCCACCAGCCTCTGGGGGAAGGAATTCCAAAGATTCAGAATACTTTGAGTAAAGAGGTTTCCCCTATTTCAGTCCTAACTGGCTGAAATGACGTTATGAGACTATAAACCTTTCAGGGTTGCATTGCAAAGATTTGCAAGAGTCTAACAAATGCCCACATAAAGCAGCCCCCATTGAATGAGCAATTTAGGGAAATAAGTCTTTCAACAAACTCTGAATTCTCTAATCAGTAGAAACATTTCCTCAAAATTTACCCTGTTTAGCCCCTTAAGAATTTTATATATCCTTTGGATAAATATTTAATCTCATACCTTAAAATAAATTTGAAACGTATCTATATGGAGAATACCCTCCTCTGCTCGGTGACTGATCATCCAACTAATAGCCTGCTCCTGCTTTTCCCCATATTTTTGATTCCTTTTGTCACAAGTGCTATATCCAACTCCTTCTTGAAGTCATACAACATTTTGGCCTGGACTGCTTTCTGTGGTAGCATTTTCCACAAGCTCATCATTCTTAGGGGGTAGATATTTCTCCTCATCACAGTCAAACCTTTGGTTGTCATTTCTAAATTTTCTTTTTCCTTTTTTAAAAAATTAGATACATACTTTAGGATCATTTCTACATTAAACTGTTAAATAAATACTGTACAAGCAGCTATCTCAGGGTCAAATACAGGGATAAAGTTCCTTTTACACTGTCACAACAATGGTATTTAATCCTGATTTCAGAAATGTACACCCTCCTGTAACAAATTCATAGGTCAGAGCGTTGAGTACAGGAGGTTGGGACATCATGTTATGGCTGTACAAGACATTGATAAGGCCACATTTGAAGGACTGCATACGATTTCTGTCACCCAGAATACAAAGGATGTTATTAAACTGCAAAGGGTGCAAAATAATGTTGTAACAAGGATTTTACCAAGACTGGAAGGTTAGAATTATACAAAGAAGTTGGGTAGGTTGTGACCATTTTCCCTGGATGTAGAGGCTAAAGAGTGACTTTATAGAGGTTTATAAAATCATGAAGAGTATAGATAAGGTGTATAGCTAAGTCTTCTCCCCAGAATAGGACAGTCCAAAACTGAAGGGTATAGGTTTAAAGTGAAAGGAGAAAGATTTAAAATGCAACTTTTTCACAAAGAAGGTAGTACATATTTGGAACGATCTACCAGAGGAAGTGGTAGAGACAGGTACAACTACAACATTTAAAAGATATTTAGAAAGGTACATGACAATAGACAATTGGTGCAGGAGTAGGCCATTCTGCCCTTCGAGGCTGCACCACCATTCAATATGATCATGGCTGATCATCCTTAATCAGTATCCTGTTTCTGCCTTATCTCCATAACCCTTGATTCCACAATCCTTGAGAACTCTATCCAACTCTTTCTTGAATGAATCCAGAGACTGGGCCTCCACTGCCCTCTGGAGCAGAGCATTCCACACAGCCACCACTCTCTGGGTGAAGAAGTTTCTCCTCATCTCTGTCCTAAATGGTCTACCCCGTATTTTGAAGCTGTGTCCTCTGGTTCGGCACTCACCCATTAGCAGAAACATGTTTCCTGCCTCCAGAGTGTCAAATCCTTTCATAATCTTATATGTCTCAAACATACCCCCTCTCAGTCTTCTAAACTCAAGGGCATACAAGCCCAGTCGCTCCAGTCTTTCAGTGTAAGGTAATCCCGCCATTCCAGGAATTGACCTCATGAGCCTACACTGCACTCCCTCAATAGCCAGAATGTCTTTCCTCAAATTTAGAGACCAGAACTGCACACAGTACTCCAGGTGTGGTCTCACCAGGGCCCTGTATAGCTGCAGAAGAACCTCGTTACTTCTATACTCAATCCCTCTTGTTATGAAGGCCAGCATGCTATTAGCCTTCTTCACTATCTGCTGTACCTGCATGCTTACCTTCATTGACTGGTGTACAAGAACACCCAGATATCTTTGTACAGGCCCTTTACCTAAATTGATTCCATTTAGGTAGTAATTTGCCTTCCTGTTCTTGCCACCAAAGTGGATAACCATACATTTATCCACATTAAACTGCATCTGCCATGCCTCTGCCTGCTCATCTAACTTGTCCAGGTCATCCTGTAATCTCCTAACATCCTTCTCACATTTCACCCTGCCACCTAGCTCAGTATCATCAGCAAATTTGCTAATGTTATTACTAATACCATCTTCTATATCATTAACATATATTGTAAAAAGCTGCGGTCTCAGCATTGATCCCTGTGGTACCCCACTGGTCACTGCCTGCCATTCCAAAATGGAGCCGTTTATCACTACTCTTTGTTTCCTATCAGCCAACCAACTTTCAATCCAAGTTAGTATTTTGCCCCCAATACCATGCGCCCTAATTTTGCTCACTAACCTCCTATGTGGGACTTTATCAAACGCTTTCTGAAAGTCCAGGTACACAACATCTACTGGATCTCCATCGTCCATCTTCAGAGTTACATCCTCAAAAAATTCCAGAAGATTAGTCAAGCATGATTTCCCCTTCATAAATCCATGCTGACTCTGACCTATCCTGTTACTACTATCCAGATGTGTCATAATTTCATCCTTTATAATAGACTCCAGCATCTGTCCCACCACTGAGGTCAGAATAACTGATCTATAATTTCCTGCTTTCTCTCTGCCATCTTTCTTAAAAAGTGGTGCAACATTAGCCACTCTCCAATCCACAGGAACTGATCCCGAATCTATCGAACTCTGGAAAATAATCACCAACGCAGCCACGATTTCTCGAGCCACCTCCTTCAGTACCCTGGGATGTAGACCATCAGACCCTGGGGACTTATCAACCTTCAGACCTAACAGTCTGTCCAACACCAATTCCTGGCAAATATAAATTCCCTTAAGTTCAGGTCCTTCAGCCACTGTTACCTCAGGGAGATTGCTTGTGTCTTCCCCAGTGAACACAGATCTGAAGTACCACTTCAATTCTTCTGCCATTTCTTTGTTCCCTATAATATATTCGCCTGTTTCTATCTTCAAGGGCCCAATTTTAGTCTTAACCATTTTTTTGCTTTTCACATACCTAAAAAAGCTTTTACTACCCTCCTTTATATTTTTGGCCAGTTTACCTTCATACCTCATTTTTTCTCTGCTTATTTCCTTCGTAGTAATCCTCTGTTGTTCTTTAAAAGCTTCCCAGTCCTCCATTTTCCCACTTATCTTTGCTATGTTATACTTTTTCTCTTTTAACTTTATATGTTTCTTAACTTCCCTCATCAGCCACGGCCGCCTATGCCTCCTCCTAGGATCCTTCTTCCTTTTTGGAATGAACTGATCCTGCATCTTCTGCATTATACACAGATATATCTGCCATTGTTCCTCCACTGTCATCCCTGCTAAGGCATTGCACCATTGAACTTTGGCCAGGTCCTCCCTCATAGCTCCATAGTTCCCTTTATTCAACAGAAATATTGTCACTTCCGATTGTACCCTCTCCCTCTCAAACTGCAGATTGAAGCTTATTGTATTATGGTCACTACTTCCCAATGGCTCTTCACTTCGAGGTCCCTATCAATTCTGGTTCGTTGCACAATACCAGATCCAGAATTGCCTTCTCCCTGGTAGGCTCCAGCACCAGCTGTTCTAAGAATCCATCTCGAAGGCACTCCACAAAGTCTCTTTCTTGAGGTCCAATACCATCCTGATTCTCCCAGTCTTCCTGCATGTTGAAATCCCCCTTAACAACTGTAGTAACATCTTTCTGACAGGCCAATTTCAGCTCATGATTCAACTTACATCCAACATCCAGACTACTGTTTGGAGGCCTGTAGATAACTCCCAAGAGGGTATTTTTACCCTTAGAATTTCTCAGCTCTATCCACACTGACTCTACATCCCCTGATTTTAGGTTCCCCCGGCGCTAGGGACTGAATATCATCCCTTGCCAACATGACCACCCAACCCCCTCTGCCTGTCAGTCAGTCCTTACGATAGCACGTGTAGCCTTGAATATTCATTTTCCAGGCCCTGTCCACTTGAAGCCACGTCTCAGTTATCCCCACAATGTAATATCTGCCAATTTCCAAAAGAGCCTCAAGCTCATCCATCTTATTTCTAATGCTTCGTGCATTCATGTATAGTATTTTTAATTTGTTACTGCCCTCACCCTTTCCATCAATTCCTATTTCACTCAACCTTACAGCATGATCCCTTTCTGAATTTTCTGCCTCATTGTTACAGTTGTCTTTCTTGACTTCCCTTGTTCTAACTTTCCCTTCAATTTCCTTCTTAAACATCCAGTTTGTCCCCTCCCCCCAGCTACTTAGTTTAAACGTAGCTGTGTTGTAGTAGCAAACCTGCCTGCCAGAATGCTGGTCCCTAACCTATTAAGGTGCAAACTGTCTCTCTTGTATAATTTGTGCTTACCACAAAACATACCCCAGTGATCTAAGAATTTAAATCCTTGCTCCCTGCACCAGTTCCCCAGGCGCACGTTCAAGTCCATTATCTCCCTGTTTCTGGCCTCACAAGCCTGAGGAACTGGAAGCAAACCGGAGATAACCACCCTGGACATCCTGCTTTTCAGCCTTCTTCCTAGTTCTCTGAAGTCCCGCTGTAGTATGTTCCTCCCTTTCTTCCCGACATCATTTGTGCCGACATGTACCACCACCTCTGGCTCTTCACCTTTGTCCTTGAGGATGTCCTGCACTCTGTCTGTGATGTCGTTAACCCTGACAACACACCATCCTTAAGTTCCACCTGCTGCCACAAAAACCCAGGTCAGTTCCTCTCACTATGGAGTCCCCTATCACCACGGCTCTGTGCGATGTCCGATTCTTCCGCTCTACCTCCACGCCAACCTTTGATTGACAGGCCTGGCCGCCTCGTGGACTGGCAGTGTTATCTGTCTCTACTGTTTCCAAAACATTCAACTTTTCCTGACAGGTACTTCCCCCGGGGTCTCTTGCACCTGTCCCCTCTCTGCCTTCCTCATCGTCTGCTGTCTTCTGGTATGAATAGGAATGGTTTAGAGGCTATGGGCTAAATGCAGGTAAATGGGAGTAGTTACCATGCTGTTTACCTCTATGACTCTTTACAATATTTCACATCATGTTCCTGCACCAACATTTAAGTAAATTTCAAACTAATTTCATAGGAGTGAGAATGTATCAGTATGTGACAGTTGTGATATATTTTATCTATTCCGTGAGTTCCTGATAGAAAATATTGGATCCTTACAAGCAGTAGAGAGAGGACCTATAATGTTCTAACTACCCACATTAGCCATGCCACTAAATTCCTATTTTTGGCATCACATACAAAATATCATGCTATGAATCAGGACCAAAAGGCAAGTTAAAAATGCACTGCCATTGTGGGCGGCACGGTGGCACAGTGGTTAGCACTGCTGCCTCACAGCGCCTGAAGACCCGGGTTCAATTCCCGACTCAGGCGACTGACTGTGTGGAGTTTGCACGTTCTCCCCGTGTCTGCGTGGGTTTCCTCCGGGTGCTCCGGTTTCCTCCCACAGTCCAAAGATGTGCGGGTCAGGTGAATTGGCCATGCTAAATTGCCCGTAGTGTTAGGTAAGGGGTAATGTAGGGGTATGGGTGGGTTTCGCTTCGGCGGGTCGGTGTGGACTTGTTGGGCCGAAGGGCCTGTTTCCACACTGTAAGTCTAGTCTAATCTAATCATTTGCAATATAACAAAGAATCTAAGATATCCAATTTTAACATGTCAAAAATTGAGATTTTTAATTTACTTGGCATATAAATCAAACCCCCACCTTGTTAGCCATAACACTACAAACTTGCATCAGTAGTCAGCCTCAATTTTTATCACCGCACAAATGTATGCTTTACTCACTTTAAAGCTGGATGCAAGGTATCTAGCCTTCAGGGGTCGTACTGCAAAGATTTGCAGGAATCTAGCAAATGCCCAAATAATGTAGACCCCATTGAATGAACAATTAAGAGAAATGAGTCTTCCAACAGAATAATTGAAGGATGAAGCTGGTCTCAAGTTCAAAGTCATCACATTTCTTAATTTGCCAAATAACTGGATTGCAATGAGGCAATTCGGTAACAGTAACAAATTTGCCTTAAAGAAGATGCCCAGGACCAAGTTCGCTATAAGAACCAATTGTTGACCTGGTCTTGAAAAACAAGTATTGGAAAAGATCCTCAAAACTTATCAGAATCGTTACCAGTAATGCAATGTTCACACATGCACTTAAGTTAATCCAATCAAACCCTGAGTCCAGCAAACATTTCAGAGCAATAGGTAGCTAATCAGCCACTTTAACAAACAAAATGTCTAGTGTTATGGTAGAAGACCAAGATTGCTCAGCCTCAAAGCAAATCAAAAGTATTCATGATCAAAAGTAACAGTTTCCAAGCAAACTGTTTGTTTATATCATCAGTCAGTGATAAACACATGGGTACCATGATAAGTGGTTTGCACGATCAGATTCTAAAGACCATTTCTATTTTACCTTACATCAGTGTATGTGATTCTTAAGAAGAACAATACACTCTAACGCAGTTTCATTTTATCAATCTTAATAAATCTGTAACCAATTCCCATCAAATCCAAAAAGAGCATCCTATTTGTCGTATTATACTAACAACGGTTCAATAAAAATAGTCAATGATAGACCTAAGGGAATTATGAACATATTTCTGGTTGTGTGTGCATGTTTGTATGTAGTGGTATGTCTATACTTGCCTGTTTATGGCTGTGTGTTTGCCATATTTATTTCATAGGTTCTTGGAATATTAAAAATTCTCTGTGACCTTTCTGATTTCTGTCCTGTTCCCTGCTATCATGCACATAATAACTCTCACTGATTCAGAAGCACCTCTAACCAAACTCGACATCATTAGAATTTAGAAATTATTTGGTATGTTGTAAGCAATTATTGAAGAGGGGCAGATTTATGACTTTATCACACTATACAATGGTACAAAGTTTGCCACAGCTATAAAATCATTTCAGATTGGTGTGTAACACTCACCAGACAGACAAAATATTCCTACCGCAAGGTTGAACTTGACTTGATCACAAATTTCTGAGGAATTGGGTGTTCCCTCACAACTGAGGAGTGGCAGTTGGAGTTTAATTTTGATAAATGTGAGGTGCTGCATTTTGGAAAAGCAAATCAGAGCAGGACTTATACACTTAATGGTAAGGTCCTAGGGAGTGTTGCTGAACGAAGAGACCTTCAGTGCAGGTTCATAGCTCCTTGAAAGTGGAGTCGCAAGTAGATAAGCAAGTGGAGAAGGCATTTGAAGTGCTTTCCTTTATCAGTCAGAGCATTGATATTGGAGTTGGGAGGTGATGTTGCGGTTGTACAGGACATTGGTTAGGCCACGTTTGGAATATTGCGTGCACTTCTGGTCTCCTTCCTATCAGAAGGATGTTTTGAAACTTGAAAGGGTTCAGAAAAGATTTACAAGGATGTTTCCAGGGTCAGAGGACCTGAGCTATATGGTGAGGCTGAATAGGCTGGGGCTGTTTTCCTAGGGGTGTCAGAGGCTGAGGGGTGATCTTAGAGAGGTTTATAAAATCATGAGGGGCATAAATAGGATAAAAACACAAAGTCTTTTCCTTGGGGTGGGGGAATCTAGAACTAGAGGACGTAGGTTTAGGGTGAGAGGGGAAAGATATAAAAGGGACATAAGGGGCAGCTTTTTCACACAGAGGGTGGTGCATGTATGGAATGAGCTGCCAGAGGAAGTGGTGGAGTCTAGTACAATTGCAGCATTTAAAAGGCACCTGGATAGGTATATGAATAGGAAGGATTTAGAGGGACATGGGCTAAGTGCTGGCAAATGGGACTAGATTAGGTTAGGATACCTGTTTGACATGGACGAGTTGTACTGAAGGGTCTGTTTCTGTGCTGTACATCTCTATGACTCTAAATGGTTGCAGCCTGACATTGATTGTTTGTACATCTGGAGTAAAACTGTAAAGGATTTGTTAAGCCTTTCCCTCCTTGTTCAGACAGGGAATACAGTGGTTAAACTTCATAGATGCAGTAGCATTATGATATAATAATCAGTTGCAAACATAACAAGAATGATGCTCACTGAATGTATAAATTTTGACCTTTATTGAATTAGTACAAATCAGAGTTCTTAACTCCTGACAAAATCTGCCTTATCACTTATTACACCCTACAAGCCTGTTTCATGTCAACAGTGTCTGGCACCCTTTTCTTTTCTAACCTGCCTGATGTTTACCAGTCTCATCCTAGCAGATAGATCCAATTGGGCTTGCATCCACTTGCATTTTCCAACTGCTATGCCAACGCTACTTTCCAACTTTCTGCCAGGAGTTATCAAAAAACCAAGTGAACTCACATACCAATTTGTTATGAGTAGACACTTCGCCTCCTTTCAACTAGATTTGATGAAAGTTGAATCTCTAGGAGTAAAGACATTTTGGCATGGCTACGGTATTTTCTCTATTAATGTTTTAATTTTAACAAAGATTATAAATCCAAAAAAAAGTGTTCCTTTTCCTCACCCTTATTACTATGCTGACCATTTCCAGCATTTTCGAAATTTGTGTGTTGATTTGAATCCAATTTTTCTTTCATATAATATGTTGTTCTACTTGCTTTCATCTATTTTTCCCTTTTATTTTCAGGTACAGACTTATGGGGTAGTCACCCTCCAGCAACTCAGCCAATGGGGTGCTCCTGATGCATGAACCTCGACAGTAAATATTCATGAGATATTCAACTGCAGGGATACTGCAGTTAGGTCTAAGTTGTCCTCATCCAAATTACTATCTTACTCAGTGATTAGTGAGTGATCAGGAGCAAAAACCTTGGATCATTTTCCCTTCTTATCCCAAGGGCACTGTGACCAACTGTAGCACTTTAGATGCTGTTCCCACTAGGATTAAGTAACTCAACAGTGATCAGGAGGTAGATTCTGAGACCTTCTGGTGAGCATCACTCAATTACTCATTGCTTTGACCAAATGAGGTATCAGGGTGAAGCAGGACCATGCTCATCCAAAGTGAGTAATATTTTATCAAAATAACCTGGGGTACCATCATCCATCGGCCACACAAACAAAACCAAGGTGAAACTAGAAGAGCAGAATATAACACATTATCGAATCTAAACAAGCAAAAGAAAACCCCGCAGGCTTCAGAAGAGCCATACATTGCTTTATACAGAAATCGCTTTGTCTATTGCTTCATATTCAAACTGCAAAATGACTTTTAAACAGCTATTCAGTGACTGCAGCGAACCGAGTACAATAAAAAAAACCTTACTAATCAGGATAAAAATATATATAAAACACACATGACATTAATGGGTCGTACACACCGCTAAAAAAGATTTATAAAAAAATACATGAATAAGACATGATCACCATCATTGGTTAAAATCCAGACTCTGCAGCAGCTCAATGTGAGATCCAAACATGAAGCGTATGGTTACATTTAGAGGAGGCTCACCTTTGTAATAACTGAGAATGGATGGGTCAGTCTGCTACAATAAGAGATTCTATTAAGGAAAGATTGTCCAAAAAAAAAATCCCCGGCTCCCATACAGGGCCACCCCATTCACAGAAGCTTCTCTTTGTTTACCAACGTGCGCAGCCTGACGATGTGACAGCCCAGTTAATCACTGTGTGCAGAGAGGGAGAGAGAGAGAGAGAGCGAGAGAGAAAGAGAGAGAGGAGAAATAAAGACTGCAGATCCAGCAGGGGTTGAGAATAAAATGTGAGCTGTGAAATCCCTGATAGATATCTGTGCGCGAGAGTGTGTGAGTATGTATGTATGTGTATGTGTGGGTGGGAAGAGGGGGGAACGATGCTAGATTCAGTACTCACAAAATCTCACCTGATGAGAAACAATTTCAACTCAGAAGCCAAAAGAAAGAATTTAAATCATTAAATCTGATCTTTCATGATACGTGGATGAACATTTGTTAAGGTAAAAATCAATCTAAGATAGTGGCTCGTTACCCTCAAATTCAGACATTAAAAAATGTATCAGTCTTCTAGTTTCAGTTGAGTAAATAATCCTGCACCTCCTTTCTAAATGTAGAAGAGGGCTGGGTATTCCTCCAGCATCATGAAACTGAAATGGCAGCTAAATGTACCTGGGGTTTCAGCTAATTTAGGTATTAAACTGCTGAGCCAGCCAGAATGTCCTATCTTTGATCCCCATGTTTAAATGAGGATTCTGTTCTTAGGTCATCTGCACAAGAAAAAATAAGAATGTCAAAGATTTCAGGCCTTCATCACGAATGATCTCCGTTTCAAATATGTCTCTCTGTTGATGTCAGGTGGAGTAGGGATTCAGCTTAGTTCTGGTGTTTCTCAGGATTGAATAGCTTGCCAAAACTTATTACTAAGACTCTGAAAGATATACAAAAGCTTCTTTGCAAAACGGTCCTTTACTTTCCAACATAAATGTCATCGTTGCCCATGTCTTCATGGTCTTTATGGTCCACACCATAATGTCAATGAATATCCAGAATGGCTTCCCTTCAATCAGCAACAGAAGCAATCTGTGTATAACATAGATATGTACATGGGTTCTGTAGGAGTTGTGATAGATGAATAGGTAACAGTAAAATGAAGAAAGTAAAATAGTGACTTGCGTAATATACAAAATACCTCATCTTGGACCTCAAAAATGTCCCAAATGAATTGCTATAAAAATCACTTCGAAATGCAGTGACTATTATTTCAGACAGAAAATGTAGCATCCGTTTTTTGCAAGCATGTTTCCCCAAGCAGCTGTTTGGTTGAGAGAGGAATGTTGGCCAGGCCTTCAGTACTTATTGTTCTTCAGAGGACAATTTTAAATGGTTCGATCTCTTCTGGAACTGTCACGTATATTTCAACATGCCCGGTATGAGACCCTCATCCTATAGTCCTTAATAATTAACATTTTGTCTTCAAGCAACTCTACCTTTCTATTCTATTCTGAATACACTGTCAACTCCCACTGCTCTCACCCCACCTAACCTTAATCCTAACTATTATTGAAATCATTCCAGTTAGATTGCTATGTCTCCCACAGTACCCAAACAGCTGCAAGCATGGTTACAATAATATTTCCTGAATATTGTGAGCATAGTGCCTCCACTACCTTGGCTCAGCTTCCAACAATCAATCTTATAACATCTTTCCACCATCTCAGTTGCAAGTTCCAGTTCTACAGGACAGCCCTTACTTGGTTCCCAACTGCATCAGCTGGGTCAGTAGGAGGAGGGAGTGGTAACCATATAGGAATGGAGCCAAGCAATTTACCTACACTTCACTCAATCTGCTCCACTGCATTCACTGCTCACAATGCGGTCTCCAATACACAACAGAGACAAACCACTAGCTGAGTGACCATTTTGCAGAATCTACATTTGTCTGTAAAAATGACCCTGATGTTTCAGTTGCCTGCCACTTCAACACAACCTGTGATCCCTGGTCAATATCTCTGTCTCCGGACTACTGCAGTAATCCAGTGAGTCTCAGCACAAGCTGGAGGACCAGCATCTTATTTTCTGCGTGGTCTCCCTGCAGCCTCCAGGACTCAATATTAAGTTCAATAGTTGTAGAACCTGGACACGTCATTCCATGTCCTTTACCCACCCCCCACACCCTGTCATGACATGGACTGTTTTCAGCACAGCCAATCCATTTTCACCTACTTATGGACCTATTATCAGATTTTCTCTACCGGGTTTACTGTCATCCATCACCTTGTCCGCCAAACTGTCTTTCTCGCTCTCCGGACTTCATCTCCACCTATGCTCCTACTCTTTTTGCACTCCCTTAACAACATCACCTCCAGACCCTTTCTTCAGCATATACACAAGCTTTTCCTAGTTACTCTCAGCTTTGAAGAAGGATCACTGGACTCGAAATGTTGACTCATTCTTTCACAGATGCCGCCAGACTTGATGAGTTTCTCCAGCAATTTCTATTTTTGTTTCGGAAAAGCACGGGATCACTTGTGGTAGCCGAGATCATAGAGATCTCTATACACTTGCAGGCTAGTCTGGAAAGACAGACTTGCAATACAGAGTGCACCAACAACTAGCATTGAAAGGCTGCTGCAAGGACAGTTTATGTGCATGGACTGTTACTCAACTCAGACTGAGCTAATCTGCACCTCAGAATGCTCACTTGTTCTCTTTCATTTAGCACTTAGCTGCATGCTCACAACAGCCATTCCTTGCCTTGCTGTACTAACTGGTGCAGTTAAACATAAAGGTAAACACAATGACTGCAGATGCTGGAAACCAGTTTCTGGATTAGTGGTGCTGGAAGAGCACAGCAGTTCAGGCAGCATCCGAGGAGCAGTAAAATCGACGTTTCAGGCAAAAGCCCTTCATCAGGATTCCTGATGGAGGGCTTTTGCCCGAAACATTGATTTTACTGCTCCTTGGATGCTGCCTGAACTGCTGTGCTCATCCAGAACCACTAATCCAGTTAAACATAAAGGCAGCTAAACTGGCTAGTCAGCATTCCTCCGTTAGGGGACACATCTTGCTGTATTGGCAATGCACTACATCAATCACACACCTAACGCCACATAGAGTCATAGAGATGTACAGCATGGAAACAGACCTTCGGTCCAACCCGTCCATGCCAACCAGATATCCCAACCCAATCTAGTCCCACCTTCCAGCACCCGGCCCATATCCCTCCAAACCCTTCCTATTCATATACCCATCCAAATGCCTCTTAAATGCGCAATTGTACCAGCCTCCACCACTTCCTCTGGCAGCTCATTCCATACACATACCACCCTCTGTGTGAAAAAGTTGCCCCTTAGGTCTCTTTTATATCTTTCCCCTCTCACCCTAAACCTATGCCCTTTAGTTCTGGACTCCCCGACCCAAGGGAAAAGACTTTGCTATCTATCCTATCCATGCTCCTCATAATTTTGTAAACCTCTATAAGGTCACCCCTCAGCCTCTGACGCTCCAGGAAAACAGCCACAGCCTGTTCAGCCTCTCCTTGTAGCTCAGATCCTCCAACCCTGGCAACATCCTTGTAAATCTTTTCTGAACCCTTTCAAGTTTCACAACATCTTTCCGATAGGAAGGAGACCAGAATTGCACGTAATATTCCAAAAGTGGCCTAACCAATGTCCTGTACAGCTGCAACACGACCTCCCAACCCCTGTACTCAATACTCTGACCAATAAAGGAAAGCATACCAAACACCTTCTTCACTATCTTATCTACCTGCGACTCTACTTTCAAGGAGCTATGAACCTGCACTCCAAGGTCTCTTTGTGCAGCAACACTCCCCAGGACCCTACCATTAAGTGTATAAGTCCTGCTAAAATTTGCTTTCCCAAAATGCAGCACCTCGCATTTATCTGAATTAAACTCCATCTGCAACTTCTCAGCCCATTGGCCCAAATGGTCAAGATCCTGTTGTAATCTGAGGTAACCCTCTTCGCTGTCCACTACACCTCCAATTTTGGTGTCATCTGCAAACTTACTAACTGTACCTCTTATGCTCGCATCCAAATCATTTATGTAAATGACAAAAAGTAGAGGGCCCAGCACTCCACTGGTCACAGGCCTCCAGTCTGAAAAACAACTCTCCACCACCACCCTCTGTCTTTTACATTTGAGCCAGTTCTGTATCCAAATGGCTAGTTCTTCCTGTATTCCATGAGATCTAAGCTTGCTAATCAGTCTCCCATGGGGAACCTTGTTGAACGCTTTACTGAAGACATCCAGCACTTCCTCCTCTGTAATCTGAACATTTAGCAAGAAGCCAGCAGCTTTAGGGCAAACACACTGCCTGTATAACAAGCAAGCAACCATGTCTAAAGTCTTAAAAGAATAGCTCTCATCGATGTCCATGGAGGGATCCATCAGTCAAGGAGCCTTGGCACAGCAAGTCAAGAGCAGCATCCAGTACCAATACAGGGGATTGCCCACATTCAGGAATCTGCTCAGGGTGAACCTGGTCAAAGTTTAAGCCTCTGCAATGTCAGGAATGGGTCTCAGTCAGTCCTGTGGCTCCACAGTGGTCAGGTCGAGGATTTAGGTTAATACCCTTCGGGGAGATATACAGTTGTCAGTCAGGGATCTAGACACTTCTCGCCCACAGTCGCTGGGTAAAGTTGTTCATGGGGGTGAGCCACACTCAGTCCATAGGATCTATCCATAGAAGCTGAGTGGAAAGAGGAATGTAGAGGAACAAGGGGTCCACTGCTGTAGTTATGATACTCAGCAAGTTATTCTTCAATATTGGGGACTGCACTTTGTGGGGAAAAGGGGGTTGATAACCCTCAGGGAGGCAACAGCACTTGCGGTGAGGGAATATGGCAAATCACAGATGGGGACGGGGAGTCACATTGTGGGAGACGGAGAGTTCATCCAAGGCCAGAAGTATTCTGGATTCAAGGTGGGGGACAGTGTGTGACCACACGTGCTATAGTCATAAGTCAAGAGCTGGGGGGCGATAAAGGTAGGCATCTGTGACCTCATGTAGACAGGTTGGGTTGGGAGAAGGTGCATAATCTAAGGGAGCTGTGAGGAAGGCAATTAACATGTATGGGAGCTCAGTAACATGTAGAGGTGAAGGCTGGAAGCCACTGGCCAAAGACTTTCTGTTGCCTTCCATTGCGCTGGAAATTGAAAGTGCACGTTGGGGATGTAAATAGCTGCAATCACATTCAGTGTGAGCTGGGCAAGTCAGCTGATCCATGAGGGAGGGGGTGCATGTCCCACCAATGTGAGGGCCTTTAAAGGAAATAAACATTCCACAGAGATCTAACACAGCACTGGACACAGGCCTGCGGTGTCCCTAATTTCGAGCCCTCTAAATGCACCATGTTTACTGTGCACCTCATTGCCCCAGATGTGATGGTGACTTAAATCTACATGTACATTGAATAAAGCATAATGTACATCAAGTAAAGGTAGTATTGAAATTAAGTTCATTAAGCAAATCCAGGACAATCTCTTCAGGCTGTACAGACAGCAGGCTATTCCAGGCCTGATAATGAGCAATGAGGTAAGCACATACTTATGGAGCTTTGGGGCAACAGAGTTCGTAACATGGTCGAATTTCAGATTCAGTTTGAAAGGGAAAAGTTCTGTTCTAAGACAAGTCTTTTAAATATAAGTAACCATAAGAGTGAGCTGACTAAAGTGAACAAGGAAACTAGGTTAAGAGGTAGAACAGTAGATGTGCACCATCAGCTTTGTAGGGAGGTATTTAATAACTCTCAGCAAAGATTAATCCCAGTGAGCAAGAAAGACTACCTGAGAAGAAAGCTTCATTCATAACTCAGTGATGAAAATAAGAATATTATCAAATTCAAAGGAACGATTCTCCACAATTCTGTGAAGGTTAGTGGCCGGTCACTAGGTTGAACTGATTGTAAGCTGAAAATGTGTTGCTGGTTAAAGCATAGCAGGTTAGGTAGCATCCAAGGAATAGGAAATTCGACATTTCGGGCATAAGCCCTTCCTGATGAAGGGCTTATGCCCGAAACGTCGAATTTCCTATTCCTTGGATGCTGCCTAACCTGCTGTGCTTTAACCAGCAACACATTTTCAGCTGTGATCTCCAGCATCTGCAGACTTCATTTTTTACCTGAACTGATTTTAAGAGCTAGCAAAGAATGACCAAACAATAAAAGGGAAAAATTATGATATGATACAAAACTCTCTGGATATATTAAAAACAGGTAATAATAGTTCTGGTGCTTAAATAAGAAAAGCATAACTAAAGCCAGTGTTTGTCTTCTCCAGAGAGAGTCTGGTGAATTAATAATGGAAAACAAGGAAAAGGCCCATCAACTTGCTCAAGGCTAAATTAGATAATTAGAAGTTGAAACTGAAGACAGGAATTTCAAAGTGTGTGTCCCAAAGAAGGAGGGAAGCAATGGATTTGAGGAGATAAATGAGTATTACTAGGCACAAAAATGATTTACCCAATAGAGTTCTAGTTATGTTACAATTTACATTAATTACGCTCAAGGTGATGGTTTGCAACAGTACATTTCAAGTATCCATAGGGATGAAGCAAAGACAGCGGTCAGCATTGCTTAGGAAGTGAAAAGATTATATTCCTTACCCTCATCATTTAAATTTCTTCAATTGATGTTGGAACAAAAACAGAAAGTGCTGCAGAACCTGAGCAGGTCTGGTAGCATCTGATAAAACAGAAACAGAGTTAATGCTTTGTGACCCTTTGTCAAGAAGTGGAGACCAGATGTCAATCTTCACTAAGTTTCAGATTAATTCACAAAATGAGATATTTCATAGTACGTTTAACACCTCCCCTACCAGTGTAAATAAGTAAACTAAAATCAAATGAATAAGTTAACTAATTTACACTCCCTTAGAGGGGTACCAAATGAAACGAAACTACATTGAAACTTATCTAATTAAAATACTATTGCTGAAAAATATTTCCCTTTAATTTGGGAGTGGAGAATGGTGATGTGAAAATCCTCTTCTGGTCACAAACTGTTACTGCACCTGTTATTCTAAGACCGACCTAAATACTTACCCAGCCTCTGACTGATTAGCTTCTGAGTATGGAACACATCAGGCACATTCCAGTAGGTGCAGACACTTACTCTTAAATCAATTATACAACAACAGATTTCCCTTTCAAAGAAAATGTAAATAATCTTCACAAACCATATTGCAAAACAAATTAAAGAACAAAACTCTATATTCTTTTATACAACAAAGTCATTTAGTATAAGTAATGCTCTTTTTGGGACAATCAGCTGATTGATGAATTGAAAATTGAACCAATCCATTTGACAAGACATTTCCTTAATTTAATTCATAGAGTCATAGAGTCATAGAGATGTACAGCATGGAAACAGACCCTTCGGTCAAACCCATCCATGCCGACTAGATATCCCAAGCCAATCTAGTCACACCTGCCAGCACCTGGCCCATATCCCTCCAAACCCTTCCTATTCATATACCCATCCAAATGCCTCTTAAATGTTGCAATTGTTCCAGCCTTCTCCACTTCCTCTGGCAGCTCATTCCATACACGTACCACCCTCTGTGTGAAAGGTTGCCCCTTAGGTCTCTTTTATATCTTTCCCCTCTCACCTTAAACCTATTCGCTCTAGTTCTGGACTCCCTGACCCCAGCAATAATACTTTGCCTATTTACCTTATCCATGCCCCTCATAATTTTGTAAACCTCTATAAGGTCACCCCTCAGTCTCCGACACTCCAGGGAATACCCCAGCCTGTTCAGCCTCTCCCTGTAGCTCAAATCCTCCAACCCTGGCAACATCCTTGTAAATCTTTTCTGAACCCTTTCAAGTTTCACAACATCTTTCCGATAGGAAGGAGACCAGAATTGCACGTAATATTCCAACAGCGGCCTAACCAATGTCCTATACAGCCGCAACATGACCTCCCAACTCCTGTACTCAATATTCTGACCAATAAAGGAAAGCATAACAAACGCCTTCTTCACTATCCTATCTATCTGCGACTCCACTTTCAAGGAGCTATGAACCTGCACTCCAAGGTCTCTTTGTTCAGCAGCCTTACCATTAAGTGTATCAGTCCTGCTAAGGTTTGCTTTCTCAAAATGCAGCACCTCACATTTATCTGAATTAAACTCCATCTGCCACTTCCCTGTCCATTGGCCCATCTGGTCAAGATCCTGTTGTAACCTGAGGTAACCCTCTTCGCTGTTCATTACACCTCCCATTGTGGTGTCATCTGCAAATTTACTAACTGTACCTCTTATGCTCGCATCCAAATCATTTATGTAAATGACAAAAAGTAGAGGACCCAGCACCTATCCTTGTGACACTCCACTGGTCACAGGCCACCAGTCTGAAAAACAACCCTCTACCACCACCCTCTGTCTTCTACCTTTGAGCCACTTCTGTATCCAAATGGCTAGTTCTCCCTGTATTCCGTGAGACCTAATCTCGCTAACCAGTCTCCCATGGGGAATCTTGTGAATGCACTATTGAAGTCCATATAGATCACATCTACTGAGCACTTTGTGGCCTGCGACCATAATTCTATTAGATTTAAAATAATGATGGTAAAGGATAGACCAGATCTAAAAGTTGAAGTTCTAAATTTGAAAAAGGCCAATTTTGACGGTATTAGGCAAGAACCTTCGAAAGCTGACTGGGGGCAGATGTTCACAGATAAAGGGACAGCTGGAAAATGGGAAGCCTTCAGAAATGAGATAACTAGAATCCAGAGAAAGTATGTTCCTGTTCGGGTGAAAGGAAAGGCTGGTAGGTATAAGGAATGCTGCTTGACTAAAGAAATTGAGGGTTTGGTTAAGAAAAAGGAAGAAGCATACATAAGGTATAGACAGAATAGATTGAGTGAATCCTTAGAAGAGTATAAAGGAAGTAGGAGTCAAGAATAGGCAATCGTTAATCATTCGTCACATACTTTTTGTTAAGTAAAATCTGCCCCACAAGGAACAATTACCGCAGTAATTGTTAGTTAGAAGTGAAAAGATTGGAAGTGAAAAGATTAAATTATGTTGCTCACCCTCATCACTTAAACTACTTCAATTGATGAAGGAGAAACAATTTGTCCAATGGGCAAATCTTCTCAGTGCACCCCTAATATAGTGCTTCCCAAAATAGAGTTCCATATCCATTGCTTCCATGAAGTGTTTCTGCAAATATAGTAATTCAAACAATCATTTTATTTTCTTAGCTTGTCTGGTTAAGTGGCAATATTTCTCATTTTCACCCACCAAAACCAATACAAAATTTGCTGTAATTGAATAATCATCAGGATGACTGGAATATAAAGCATCACAGAAAATAAACAATTTCAAGTCCTTTCGGTCATCCAATAATAGAAACATAAAGATGCAAATACACATTTTTAATGCTTTTTTTGGCTGAAAAACATGTTCAACTCTGCATTTACTTCCCATAAATCAAAATGAACGGCCAGTCTTATGTGATTCCTTTGCAATGGCAATGTTTTTTCTTGAGTAGTGGCAGCAACTTTCTCTAATGACCAAACATGATTAACCAGGATAAGAGTAACAAACTGTAAACACAGCTGTTGATTCAATTTTATGCTGGGAATGTGAGTGGGTGGTGCGATGCTGCTGGTGATGTATTGGGATGGGATATTGGGAAGTGGTGGTGTAGTCATAATGTCATTGAGACTCGTTATCTAGAATGCTTGGTCAATGTTCTGGGGCATGGGCTGAAATTCCACTATGGCTGAGAAAGAACTTTTAATTCAATACAAATCTGGAATAAAAGCTGACCTAATGATGATCATGTTGCAGATTAAGAGCTTTACTACAACTCTGCAAGGGGCTGCTGAGACCACACTTGGAGTACTGTGAGCTATCTTGGTCCCTTTAGGGATTAAGGAATGATTATCATGTCAGGCAGTTCAGAGAAAGTTCACGAGGATGATCCCTGGAATTGAGGGATTATTTTAGGGGAAAAGGCTAAACAGGTTGATACTCTACTCATTGGAGTTCAGAACGTGAGGTGATCTCATTGGAGTTCAGAACGTGAGGTGATCTCATTGAAATGTACTGGATTCTTAAGGGGCTCCACAGGGTAAGTGCTGAGAGAATGTTTTTCCTCATGGGAGAGTCTGAGACAAGAGGGCATAATCTCAGAATAAAGGAATGCCAATTTAAGACTGTGTTGAGGAGGAATTTCTTCCTCAAATGGTTATGAGTCTCTGGAACTCTTTGCCACAGACAGTTGTAAGGGCAGAGTCATAGAATAGTACAGCACAGGAAGGCGCCCTTTGGCCCACGGTGTTGTGCTGAACATGACGTCAAATTAAACTAATCTCTTCTATCTGGCCTTGGGCCATATCCCTCCATTCATTGTGCTATATCCCTCCATTCCTTGGGCCATATCCCTCCATTCCTTGCAACATGATCATCATTAGGTCAGCTTTTATTCCAGACTTGTATTGAATTAAAAGTTCTTTCTCAGCCATAGTGGGATTTCAGCCCATGCCCCAGAACATTGACCAAGCATTCTAGATAACTAGTCCAATGACATTATGACTACTCCACCTCTTCCCAATATGTATATTTAGGACTGAAATAAATAGATACTTGATCAATAGGGAAATCATGATTGGGGAGAAAGGGAAGGAAAGTGTACGTAAGGAACGTTGGATCAGCCATAATCCCATTGAATGGTGGTGGAGACTTGAGGACCAAATGGCTACACCAGTTCCTATTCCTTGTGGGTCTTATGGTAGCGCTGTCAATTGCAGTAAAAACTCATCTGGTTCACTAACATTCTTTAGAAATGAGAATCTGCTGCCAATTGTTCTGACCTAAATGTCACCCCAGATTAACATCAATATGGTTGACCCTTTGCTGCCCTCTGGTTAACTAGGGATGGCCCGCAATGCCGACATCACATGAATGAATAAAAGAAATTGCTCACACCGCTTTTTGGTAGAAAAGTCAATCTTAGACGACTGACTTTAAAAGATTGCCCTGCAGAGATACGCCTTGAATCAGCGCAGTGAGCCCACTGCAAGAAATTCCACTCCTGAGAGAAAGGAAGACCACCTCTCAGTCAGATTGGCTGGCTCCTGACTCCCAGCTATGCGAGAACTTAGTAGTCACTGCTGCTTAGATTACAACGAGCCCCCAGAAGGAAGAACATGCATGTCAGTGTTATTGGGAAGACAGCAGTATTTGGTTGGGGAGGAATTGGGGTCCACAGGGAAGTGTTTTGGGGATTTCTAGAGGCTGGGAGGATGGCATAAAACAAGGGTTGTCATTTTGAGCTAGGTGACTTGCCTCTTTGCAATAGGAAAGATGTTGTTAAACTTGAAAGAGTTTAGAAAAGATTTACAAGAATATTGCTGGGATTGAGCTACAGGGAGAGACTGAATAGGCTGGGACATTTTTCCCAGAGTGTTGGAAAGTGAAGAATGACCTTCTTGAGGTTTATGAGGGGCATGGATTGGGTAGGTAGCCAAAGTTTTTTTCCCCAGGGTAGGGGAGTCCAAAACTAGAGGACGCAAGTTTAAGGTGAGAGGGGAAAGATTTAAAAGGGACCTGAGGGGCAATGTTTTCATGCAGAGATTGGTGTATGTATGGAATAAGCTGCCAGAGGTGAGTACAATTACAACATTTAAAAGGCATCTGGATGGATGCATGAATAGGAAGGATTTAGAGCGATTTGGACCAAATGCTGGCAAATGGGAATAGATTAATTTAGGATATCTGGTCAGTGCAGATGAGTTGGGCCGAAGATCTGCTTCTTTGTTGTACAACTCTATGACTTGAAGAGTACCTCTGATGAACACATTACAATACACACACACTCATATTATAATGACAGAGGTGGAATAAGGCAGTTAACTGCACATTAACTGTTCAGGTTGTAAGTTTGCTCACTAAACTAGAAGGTTTGTTTTCAGACATTTTGTCACCATGCTAGCTAACATCATCAGTGAGCCTCCATTGAAGTGCTGGTGTTCTGTCCCAATTTCTATTTATGTATCTTGATCTAAATAGAAAGCAGGACAGAGCACCAGTGCTTCAATGGAGGCTCACTGATGATGTTACCCAGTGTAGTGACAAAACATCTGAGAACAAATTTTCCAGCTCAGTGAGCAAACATGCATCCTGAACCCCAATTTGAGCTACAAATCTTCGCAAACATCCCAATTGATTGTATAGCTATGGATTTCAATAGACCCAAGGATGATAAGCTGTCTTACTCACACACCAAAGTATGCAGGATAGATCAAGAGGGGGTGTGAAGGCAATGGGCAGTTCAGAGAATATGTGCCTGGAATGGGTGGATTTCGTTTTGAGGAGAGGCTGAAAGGATGGGCTTATAATCTCTGAAGTTTAGAACAGCAAAATAGATGAAGGAACTGAACACATGGGTACCTACATTTGACAGTAATATCAAAATAGCTATGTGAGTAAATGTTCAAGACAAGGTATAGTATCTGCAAAGGGAAATAGGTCAGTTAAGTGGGAAAATATTGCAAGATGAAGTATAAAGTGGGAAAATATGAATTTGTTCACTTTGGCAGAAAGAAGTGAAATGCAGCATATTATTCAAATAGAGAGACACTGCAGAACTCTAAGTTACAGAAGGATGGAGTTTCTTGATATATGAATCATAAAACATTTGTATGGAGGAACAGCAAGTGATTAAGAAATGAAATGTTGTTATTTATTATAAGAGGAGTGGAGTATTACAGTAGAAAGATTTTGCTGCACTTGTGCAGCATATGGAGAGTATTCTGTTCAATTCTAGTCTCCTTATTCAAAAAGACCATAATTGTAGTTAAGGTTATCTCAAATCATTGCTGGGATGAAGGGGTTATCTTAAGATGAAAGGTTGGGCACTTTGTGCTATACCTACTGAAATTTAAGTGAATGAGAAGTCACCTTATTGAAACACAATATCGTGAAGGGACTTAACAGGGTAGATGGTGAAAGGATGTTCCCTATTATGGGAGAGACTAGAACCATAGGACATGACTAAAACTATAAGTCTCCCACTTAAGAAAAAGATGAGGAACACGGGTGATCTCATTGAAACAAACAGGATACTGAAGAAGTCTGACAATGTTGACACAGGGAGATTGTTTCTCTTGGCTTGAGCATCTAAAACATAGCATTAAAGTCTCATGGTGATGGGGCTGCCCATTTAGGTCTGAGATGAGGAGAAATCTCTTCACTGAAAGAGTCATGAATCTTTAAAATTCTCTGCCCCAGGGAGCTGTGAATGTTTGCTCCAATCTGAACATATTTGAGATTGACATAGATGGACTTTTGGTCTCTCAAGCAATGAATAGCAGAGAAGTGTGTTGGAAAGTGAACTTAGTAGATGATCAGAGTCCAGCGTGTGATGCTGGAAAATCACAGCAGGTCAGGCAGCATCCGAGGAGCAGAAGAATCAACGTTTTGGGTGTAAGCCCTTCATCTCCTCAAAAGAACATACCAAATCACATGTACAGATGAGAAATAGCAGAACTACAAAGTCGTTGTTTATAGGCTCCTGAACTAACAATAACGTAGATAGTAAGAAAGGTGCAGCAATAATTATGGGTAATTTTATTGTAGGGATGGCATGGTGACTCAGTGGTTAGCACTGCTGCCTCAGCGCCAGGGAACCAGATTTGATTTCAGCCTCGGGAGACTGTCTGTGTAGAGTTTGCATTTCCTCCCCATGTCTGCATGGCTTTCCTCTGGATGTTCCAGTTTCCTCCAAAATTCCAAAAGATGTGCAGGTCAGGTGAATTTCCTATGCTAAATTGCCCGTAGTGTTAGGGGTATTATTCAGGGTGAAATATAGGGAAATGAATCTGGGTGGGTTAGTCTTCGGAGGACATTTAGGTTGAAGGGCCTGTTTCCACACTGTGAGGAATCTAATCTTAAAGAAAATCACTAACAACTGTCTATTTCCCAGGTGTGATGTTCATTTGACTCCAACATAGGCATTCTGACCCAAAGGGAAAAATCCAGGTTGCTGAATTAAACCAACTAAAATATTTGAGATGAGGCCTAACTGCAGGATAACTTCCTTAACTGCTGGACTGAGGATAACTGATATTGTATTTAAAACAGAGCCTTTGCATTGTTCATATATTCATCTGCATTTAACATACATGATGCATCCACTTCAGTGTTAATTGGCATAGCTGTAGCGTAGATGCAGTGTCAACAGAGATAGATCGGTTCTTTATTAGTAAGAGGATCAAAGATTGTGGAGAGAAAGCAGGAGAATAGAGTTCAGAAACTTAAAAGAGCAAACTTGATGGGCCAAAAGGCCTAATTTTGCTCTTACAGCTTAGAGTTTTATCTGATGCGATTAGTGCCCATATACTGCATCAACTCCCCTACATTAAAATTAAGTTAATTGTTCTGCTTTGTAATGATTATCATGTTCTCATACATTTCTAATAATTATCTAATCATTAACTCTTTTGCCTGCTTATGATACAAGGTGGGAGGTTCTAATCCCAGCTTAACCAAATACTGAAGCAAAGCCATTTTTAAGAAATTCGTAAAGCTCAAAGTAAGATTTTTGCTCCCACTTGGAATTTAGAAATAAAGAAGGGCATCAGTACAGCATTTAAACATGCAAGTTCAAACACATTTCACCCGTCTGGATATACCCTCAGTATGAATATCCTGATTAAGCCACCCACATTAAAACTGCTCTTCCCATTAATATTACAAAACTGATGTTGCTTGGGGCAATATTAGTTTAGTGTTGTGCATATCTAAGCCTGTCAAATGTGAACACTTTAAATTGTTTGAACAATATGTAAATTCTCTAAAAAGTGGCCAATCATTAATATCAATGCTCACTGGTAAGAATAAGGAAGAGAAAAGTCAAAGATTTTACAGATATCAAAATCCTCAGCAAGAAGAGCATCTGTTGCTTCCCAAGCACATGAGTCAAGAGCCAACTGCTTGTGTCAACAGCGATTCTATAAGAAGAGTCACTGGTCTCAAAATGTTAACACTGTTTTCTCTTTTCACAGACACTGCCAGACTTGCTGAGCTTCTCCAGCAAATTTGTTTTTGTTTGCTTCAGTCTCCAGAATCCACAGTTCTTGGTTTTATTTTATTATAGCTGCGATTCTGTGTACTTCTTGCATACTTTGCTCACATCAATTGTGTTACTGTGAACTCTAAAATTGCAGTAAAGATCGAGCTACACACTTGTCTAATATCAGCATTTACTCCCCTGACCTAGACTTCTGACTTTGTCACTATTCAGTTAATGGTGATTACATACACATTCTTCATATTGTGGGTAACACTGCAGAGACATCACCACTATCCATAGCACATCAGAGGCATAATTTAAAGATACACAGTTAGAGGCAAAAGGTCCAATGTTGTTGTGAAGGCAACAAGAGAATGGAGTTATAAGTCACTTGGTACTGGAAATAAAAGGTTATCTTTGCTCTTCTGGAATCTACGGTGAGAAATTTTGGCAGAGCAGAGAGGTCTCATGACTCTTGATCCAGGCAGAAGTGGGTACTACAGATGCTGGTGATTAGGGTCAACATTAGAGTGGTGCAGTAAAAGCACAGCAGGTCAGGCAGCATCCGAGGAGCAGGAAAATCGACATTTTGGGCATTCCAGATTAAGGGCTTTTGCCCGCAATGTCAATTTCCCTGCTCCTCAGATGCTGCCTGACCTACTGTACTTTTTCAGCACCACTCTAATCTTAACTCTTGATCCAGTCTAGCCCAATGTGCATGTGGATAGATAACCTTACGTACTTGTTACCTAAGAGTAGTAAAGCAAACAATATGGATGCTGAAAATCTAAAATAAAACCAAAAAAAGTGGAAATATTTAGCAATCAGGCAGCATCTACGAAGAGAGACACAGTGTACTGAATCTTACCTTTTTTTTGGCCAAGTCCAAGTTGCATGAAGTACTTTGGAGCATTCTTGCTCTGAGCCTTAGTACATTCTCTAGCCATATCTTATCAAACTAACCACATTAACTACCTACCCTGCTACAATGGCATCCATTATTCTGATTCTAGCCTCATGTTTCCACTCCATTCCCAGAAAATTCACCCCTCACCAGATGTCCTGGAATTCACCAGCATTTGTGTCACCTTTGAAAGCCTGCCATTCACCCGGACAAGCCCTCAATCTTGAGCTGCCTTGCACAGCTCCTGTCATTTTCCCTGGACATGACAGACACGGAAAACTGCTGCCCCATTTTGTGGGGAGGGTACTGGAAATCCTGCTAGATGGGATGTGAAGACACAGGACTTCGTCTTTCCCCAGGACCAGCAGTGGGGCCTGTCACAAAGCTGGTTCTTTTTTTCTAAAAGCTGTTACTTTTCTCAAGGATACCATGTCCTTGCTTTTTTTCAGAGGTGTTGTATACACTCCCAGTGCCAACTAGACTGGTTTGGTACCGAGATTAAAGAGTATTGAGAAGCCGTTTTGTTTATATGAAAACAGATGAGACTTCGGGTCAAAGTGGCCATGTTTTAGAAGTGACCTGCATAGTGAAAGGGGAGTGGTCAGCTCTCTAGCTGAGCAGTTCAGTCCAGAACTGGTTGGGAGTTCAACAGTGAGCTGTCTGGAAACTCTGTCTCTCTGTCTCTCTCTTTCTGCCCTTCTAACTTCAACATGTAAGCATCTGTTCCATTTCTTAACTGTGTTTTAAGGGGGTTTGCTTATTGGGACAGTTGTGTATATTCAGAACAGCATAATTAAGTCTAGTTTGGACAGGCTGAGTTCTATAGGGGTTCTTTATTCTGTTCTTTGTGTTTCATTATTTAATTTTGTGAATAAATTTCTGTCTGTTTTAAAACCCAGTAGTTAACCTAGCTAGCTTACTCCAGGTAAATCACACTGTAACCTTAACAAAATAAATTGCAAAGTTATGGTCTGGGTTGCCTGCTCAAGAATGTTTTGAGTGGTTTGGCCTAGTCCATAACAGGCCCCAACATCAAATAATGCCAGCCTAGTCCGATGTTGCCAATTGGTTTGGAGTAGATGCAGCCATCTGGCTCAATACTCAGCACTATAGAAAGAAGGTCAATGACCTTCTCTCCACAGTCTAAGTGCCACCATCTTATTTTTCCACCTGCTACCTTATTCACCTCCCAGTGGCATTCATGCTTTATCACTTTTGCTACTGGCTGCAATATCTTCCGCTACCCACTGTCACCCACCTAAACCCCTAATACCAATAATCCTTCATTCCCTCAGTGCTGCCTAATCACTCACTGAGGTCACTCCCAACTTGCACAGTAACAGCTACACCACCCACTTTCATCTCTCGTAATATCTGCCTTTTTTTAGTCCAGGAGGAAAACAGCCCACAATATGAGGTAAAAAAAAAGACTCAAGTCAGGTACTGGTGGTCTGACATTTGGTTCCTCACTTCCTATGAGGTGAGAATCTTGACTGACTGCCCGAGTATGCCCTGGAGTGGTACTGGAGGTTGCCCTTGGCTTACAGTCCACGATCTCCTGAATGAAGGCTATCTTCCTGAACTTGACTAAGGCCTACAAACAACCATGACAATCTTATTTCTTTTGTATCCATGCTAAATGCAGAGGCATGACAGAAGTAATATGAACCTGGTATCTCTGGCTGAGGGGGCAAAGTACAAAAAGTCAAGGCAAGGCAAGGCAAGGATGCTGGGAGCATCCAGGCGGGATCAAAATGAATGAGCACTATGATAGCAAGCAAAGGGCCCATAAATTTAGTTGGAATGTCCCTGAGCCCAGTGCTGTAGCATTACAACAATATTTACGAGTGCTGCCCAAGGTTCAGTACTGAAGTGCAGAAGTATATTTATGGTGGCCTGGAGTTGTACCGTGAGCATTCTTAGAGGCTGGCACATGTCAGATGCCAATTCCATGGATGTGGTGTGCATGTGGCCAGTATCCATAAATATGCCCTGAGATATTTGTGTCTGGTGTCCAACATGAAGGCTTTTTGCAGCCAGCAGCGAGCCGAGGCTGCCAGATACCTGCTCTGACTTCCATGATGAGAATTCTTGCTTATTGGTAAGATTTGATGCTGAATATTAATGAGGTGAGTTGTGAGGTTAAAAAGATGTTTAACAATTCTCCCTAAATTGGCAACCTGCCACTGCCTTGTGTGAATCTTGCTTTGCAGCTTGGCAAATGCATAATAAATGGAGCAGGATACTCCCAATTCTAAGGAAGGCCTTGCTGGACTTCTTATGTGATTCTGTGACAAATCTTATGACAGCCTACATCACTGAGACCCCTATGAGATTCTACTCAGAGTTAATGCTTCCAATCAGTGACCCAAAGTCTCCAGTGGATGAACTTTCTTTTCACCTTTTACTTATTTGTAGAATGTGTGACTATTAAATGTATTATTTACATTTAACTTGTCAGTCTCCATTAACTAATTGAGCACTACAATAGTCATCTCGGCACCTCTCATGTAAGTAGTTCCAGTTCTTTAGTTCCTCCTAATAACTCAGATGCACAATCACAGTTATGAAAGAAATATAGTTAATGTTTTGTATCGGGTATTACTCTTCTCCAGAACTCAGGATTTCAGAATCAATTCTGAAGAAGTGTTACACTGGACATGAAACATTAATTCTGTTTCTCTCTCCACAGATGCTACCAGACGTGTTGATTTTATCCAGCATTCTCTGTACTTGTTTCAGACTTCTAGTACCCACTGTATCCTGTTGCTGTCATTCTCCTTACCTTTGCCCAAGATATGTCAATGATTGTGCCAATTTTCCAAATCATACTAGTCATATTACAGTCTACGTCTGATTGACAAAGAATCAGGAGAAACGTACCTGCTCAAAACAAAAGATGGCTGTTAGATTATCCATCAGGATTGGATTAAAACCCCAGAAGGAGTCATCACAGACATGAAAGGCCAATGTTCGGTTTACCGCCCTATCTGAAATGCCTCATGCATTAGAGGAGTAGGATGCAAGTTACTGACCCACTTCATTTGTTTAGGGTCTAAGGGTCTAAAAAACAGGAAAAAATGTTTTTAAAAACTAAGAACCAGAAAAATATGATCTCTTCTTCCTCTGCCCAGAACATCATAGAAAGCATTAGTTGCCATTGAAGCCAATTCATGGAAGTTTGGACATTTAGAGAAACACAATTAAGATTATTGTAGCCATGATCAACTTGGCTGTGATTTGAGTCCTACTCAAATCGTTAGGTTTTGAAACTGTTCTCTTCACGTAATTATCATGATCGTTTCTTCTTTCTATTCTGACAAAGGTAGAGTTTCAGCTGCAGGACAAAGAAAACAATAGAATTTTACAAACTAATTTTTGCTCCTGAAATTTAACCCATCCAAAAATCCTGACTAGGGCCACTGGCCAATGAAGATCAACGCAGCAGCAAGTGTTGGGCACGTGTCTGTGAAATCTGAGCCAAACACTATTCAATCCCTCTGGGAAAGGAGGAGAGAAAATTGAGAGGAATAAATGAGATGTTCTGTTTCACATTGTTTGCTTTACTTTGAATTGCAGCATATTTTTCTGCACTTGTTGTAGCTCTATAGTTTTACTGCACTTCCTGTGACCTCTGCCCAGACTTAATTTCCTGCTTGAACATGGACCAGTAAACAAACTGATCTAACACAGTTAACATCACAATGTTGATATACATCAGCTGAATGAAAACGTACAAGCAAAGAAGTTAACACCAAAATCATAATGAACCAGATATGATGTAAAAGAGAGAGCTGGTTATGTGTTCTTTCAAACTCTGGAAAATGCCTCGAAATCCAACAAGGCAATGGAACCGGAAGAGAAATAACTTATTTCCTCCAGGTTTAAAGACAATTTTATAATTTGCTTTGTTAAGTGAACTGGTGCCCAAGACTGTCTGTGAAAGCATAAGATAAACTGGCAGTCAGAAAAATTGTAAAAGATCACCTGCGAAAAACATCCAAACTGCATAAAGGAGAACTTTGCTGGCTTAGTTCATGCCAGTCTATTTTGCAAGCTCTAAGTAAAAAAGATTAGATTAGATTAGATTTCTTACAGTGTGGAAACAGGCCCTTCGGCCCAACAAGTCCACCTTTAAAATCCTCCTCAAAAGCTAATGAGTGGGCTGGTGCAAACTTCTTCATATTTCAGCTCAAATCCAGGATGCTTGGAGGATTATATTATTCTCTTAAGTGTCAGCTCAGCATCTACTTTGTGGCTGAGTTAAAGGAGGAAATTTAGATTTAGGTATTACAGATTCAGTGGGAGCTCTATTTTAGCCCCAAGCATCAAAACATCTTTCAATGCATTAATTTACATCATTTGGGTCTTTTAAAGGAGCTCTGGGCCAGCACATCAGTGGATTGACCCGTTGAGGACTTCATCACTTAGAATCGTCTTTAATTTGCAATGGCATTCTATTGTGTGTTTCTATATGGAATCACAGAAAAAGTACTAGCATTCTTATTTATCCAGCTGTAACTAGAAAATTATCTTCAAAGTCACTTCTTTCTGCTTTAGCATCCATATCTCGGAAATCTCCCAAGGATCTATCACTGGTACCTTCTTATTTCTCATTTATATACTATCTGTAGATGACATCACTTGAAATCACTTCAGAATACTCTTGTATACTAACAACAACCATCTCAACTTCACCACTGTTTTAGAAAGCCCAGCTGTGAGTGGTGGAATTGGAATCAATTTTGCACTCCTACAATCTTCTATTCACAGATACCATGCACTTCTTAAACACAGTTTTAATATATCCTATTTCTAGGAGCACAAGTGAATCCCCAGTTAATGCCCAAATGAATACAATTAAACACAATGGATTTAACATCAAAATCAGGTTGTGTGAATTGCATCAAATCCTTGGATGGATGCTCGATGAAAATCCTATTTCAGAGATTTTGAGATTTCTTGCCTTGTCTTATCAAACTCACTTCATTCACTACTACCAAGCCCAACAGCGTCTTTCTCATTCAATTCTATCCCCATCTTATCACATTCCTTCCACGAATAAGTCACAACTCAGTGGATACCTACCAAAGATCAACATCGCTGACACCCACGCCATCTTTAAAAAGCCCCGACTTGCCCTGTACAATTCTTGGCAGCATCAGGAGGAGGAGCAGTCAACGTTTAAGATTGACTCTTTTAGATTAGATTAGATTAGATTACTTACAGTGTGGAAACAGGCCCTTCGGCCCAACAAGTCCACACCGACCCGCCGAAGCGCAACCCACCCATGCCCCTACATTTACCCCTTACCTAACACTACGGGCAATTTAGCATGGCCAATTCACCTGACCCGCACATCTTTGGATTGTGGGAGGAAACTGGAGCACCCGGAGGAAACCCACGCAGACACGGGGAGAACGTGCAAACTCCACACAGTCAATCGCCTGAGGCGGGAATTGAACCCGGGTCTCTGGCGCTGTGAGGCAGCAGTGCTAACCACTGTGCCACCGTGCCGCCCATTTCTTCAGGACAGGGGGTGGGTAGGGGGGAGCTGCAGATAAATGGAGTGCCGGGTGCAGGGTGGTGAAGTGGGGATAGGTGAAGACAGGTAGAAGGTATGACTTAGTTGGTCACGGGATGAATGAATCCGGTTGGTGGCAGGGAACAGTGGAAAGAATGGGGAGGGGCTGGGAAGGGATTCGGGGGATGGGGAGAGAGGTTATTTGAAATTGGAGAACTCAATGTTGAGTCCTCCGGATTGTGGGCTGCCCAGGTGGATGATGAGCTGTTGTTACTCCAACTTGCGCTATGGTTCATTTTAGCAATGGAGGAGACCAAGGATGGTCATGTTGGAAAGGGAATGGTTGGGGGAATCGAAATGGGCGGGAGACCAATGTAAACTTAGGGAATGGTTCACCGAGCATCACAGCCGGGCCTGCAGGGGGCTGAGTGGACCTCCCAGTCACTGCCCATTTCAATTCCCCTTCCCACTTCCCTTTCTGACACGACCATCCTTGGTCTCCTCCATTGCCAGAATGAACCATAGCGCAAATTAGAGGAACACCACCTCATCATCCACCTGGGCAGCCTACAGCCCAGACGACTCAACATTGAGTTCTCCACTTTCAAGTAACCTCCCTCCCAGGGCCAGCAGCGGAGGCTACAACATTGTCCATGCCAGCCTGGCCAGTGCAGTCTTAGCTATCTGTAGAAATACTCAGCACTATAGGAAGATGGTCAGTGACTTTCTCTACTCTGTCAGCTTTAATGCCACCACCTTCTCTCCTTATACTATCTCTGCTAGCTCACTCACCTCCCAACAAGACTCATGCTCTACCACTCTCACAATTGCCTGCAATAACTTCCCCACGCTGACACCCACCCCACCCAACACCACTAATGCTGCATGCTCTCTGCACTGCCTACTCACTCACTTCAGACACATCCCCACCTAGACCAATAGTAACAACTGTACCACCCAATTTCATTTCCTGTAATATCTGTTCCTCTCCCTTATTTAAGGAGGAAAACAACTCATAATTCGGAAGAAGAACTTAAGACAGATGGTAAATTGCCCGACATTTAGCTCCACCCCCCTTATGTAGTGAGTACCCTGACTCTGACCACCCAAGCGGCTGACTGATCATGTCCAAGACCCTCAACAGGTGTCAGAGGTTACCCTTGTCTTACTGTGCTGGGATCCTCTGAATAAGGATATCCCTGTTGACTTGATTGAGGCTTGTTAGCAACCATTACAAGCTTCCTGGCTTTATGTCTGTCTGAAAGGTCAGACTGTGCAAAGCAGAGATGCTATGAGCATCCATGATTTGGAGATGCCGGTGTTGGACTGGGGTGTACAAAGTTAAAAATCACACAACACCAGGTTATAGTCCAACAGGTTTAATTGGAAGCACACGAGCTTTCGGAGCGACGCTCCTTCATCAGGTAGCAGGAGCGAAGCTCTGAAAGCTAGTGTGCTTCCAATTAAACCTGTTGGATTATAACCTGGTGTTGTGTGATTTTTAACTATGAGCATTCAGACAGTCTCAGAGTGACTGAGTGCTGTGACAGCAAGTGGAGAACCTGGAAATGTAGATTGGACAAGTCCATGAGATGGGTGCATGTCCCTAAGCAAACAGTGGCCTTGCAGCAGCATTACAATAGTTACCAGTGCAGCCCAAGCTGCAGTAATGAAGTGCAGAAATTTATTGTAAATGAATCAGAGATGAAGTGGTAGATGCAGGGACAGTTACAACATTTAAAAGAGATTTGGCTGGGTACATGAACAGGAAAGGTTTCGAGGGATATGGGCCAAACGCAGGCATGTATGACTAGTTTGGGAAACTTGTTTGGCATGGACGAATTGGACTGAAGGATGGTTACCATGCTGAATTACTCTATGCGTCATGAGGTTTATCAGAGGCTGACCCATCAGATGTCATTTTCTAAGGATGGGTTTGCATTCCGCCATTGCAAATGAAGCACGTCCTGAAATTTTGGTCCCTATGTTCAACATGGAGGTTCTTTGGAGCAAGCGGCAAGCTGACGTCTGAACTCCATGTCAAAAATTGTCAATATCTGGCTTCTTTGGTGAGATAGGAAACTCAATGTTAATGAGGTGGCATTGATAAATAATTTAACAAGCTATACCTTTAGTTTGTAACTCACTATTGCCTAGCAAGAAATGCACCTTGCCTCTCGGCAAAAGCATAAAAGATGCAGTGAAATACACCTGATGTCAAGACAGGCTTGCCAGACTGCTCACCTGATTCTGCCATAAATCTTGCCGAGCCTACATTGCTCAGGTCCCTATAAGATTCTGCACTGTGATTTCTTTGCTGTTGTTCCAATCTGCCTGTTTGACATACAGACCTGGATGAGCACAATTTTCCTTCTGACAGCACCACAAATTCTAGTCCTGAATCACCAACTCTATACCGCTCCCTAATAAAACTGTGAGACTCATACTACACGTAACTTTCATTTTATATTTACCAAGTAAGCTTCTGACCACATATCCGCTCCAGAACCAAAGCCACTTATTTCCATTTTCATAATATTAGTCATCTCCTCTAATGCCTCAGCTCACTTGCGATTAAAACCCTCATCCATGCTTCTGCTACCTGTTGGTCTGCCTTTCTACAGCTCTCCTAGCCAGCATCTTCATCAAGCTTCTTCAACTTGAACTCATTGAAAACTCTGCTGCCTAAATTCAAGCCCACATCAAGTCCTGTTTACTAATTACCTGCCTGCTCAGTGACCATGCTTTCACATCCTTTCATAACAACACTTCTTTCTATCTTTGCTTAGGCAATTGCCAGTACTTGGGAAATATCCTGGAGTTGAAAATGTGTTGCTGGAAAAGCGCAGCAGGTCAGGCAGCATCCCAGGAGCAGGAGAGTCGGCGTTTTGGGCATGAGCCCTTCTTCAGGAATGAGGAAAGTGTGTCCAGCAGGCTAAGATAACCAACCATCCCGTGGCTCAACACTTCAACTCCCCCTCCCATTCCATCAAGGACATGCAGGTCCTTGGACTCCTCCATCGCCAGACCGTAGCAACACGATGGCTAGAGGAAGAGCGCCGCATCTTCCGCCTAGGAACCCTCCAACCACAAGGGATGAACTCAGGTTTCTCCAGTTTCCTCATTTCCCTCCCCCCACCTTGTCTCAGTCTCATCCCTCGAACTCAGCACCGCCTTCCTAACCTGCAATCTTCTTCCTGACCTCTCCGCCCCCACCCCACTCCGGCCTATCACCCTCACCTTGACCTCCTTCCACCTATCACATTTCCAACGCCCCTCCCCCAAGTCCCTCCTCCCTACTTTGTATCTTAGCCTGCTGGACACACTTTCCTCATTCCTGAAGAAGGGCTCATGCCTGAAACGTCGACTCTCCTGTTCCTTGGATGCTGCCTGACCTGCTGCGCTTTTCCAGCAACACATTTTCAGCTCTGATCTCCAGCATCTATAATCCTCACTTTCTCCTAGAAAATATCCTGGAGTTCCCACATTACACAGGGTAGCCATTCTGAAGATTGAAGCTACCCTGTCATTTCTTTATTAGTTTGTTAACCTTACACCTGATAATAAACATTGGCAACATCAATAAACAGATTAAGACAGATTAATAAACCTGACTAATTCAGTGTTTCTTCAAGTTAGTTACAATGCAGCAATACTCACCAGTCAATCAACTGCATTTTTCTGTCCTGCAAGGTGTTGTCACTATCTGCATGATTCAAGTGATTTAAATATACCAAGCTGAATTGTCTGGCTGTTTGGGGACAGGCTGGGATTGCAGAGGGGCTGGTAAAATTTAAAGGGAAGGGTTGGTGTTAGGAAGGGAATTAGTGTCTGCTCACAGCTATTATCGAGGCAGAGATCCTTCCCTCCGTGACACCCTTGTTAGGTTCGTGCTCTCTACCAACCCACCCTCCACACCTAGCACCTTCCCTTGCTGTCACAAGAGGTGGGAAACCTGCACACACACCTCCCCCCTCACCTCCATCCAAGACCTCAAAGGATCTTTCCATATCCGGCAGAGATTTTCCTGCACATCTACCCACCTCATCTATGTGTCCACTGTTGTCAATGTGGTCTCTTCTATATCAGGGAGACAAGACGTCAACTTGCGGAGTGTTTCAGGGAACATGTCTGGGACACACACACCAAACAACCACACTGCCCTGTGGCTGAACACTTCAACTCCCCTTCCCATTCCACTAATAACATGCAAATCCTGAGACTCCTTCACTGCCAAATCCAAGCCACCTGATGACTGGAGGAAGAATGCCTTATCTTCTGCCTTGGGACCCTTCAACCACATGGCATCAACATCAAATTCACCAGTTTCCAAATCTCCCCTCTATCCCACCTCAGCCCAGATCCAGCCCTCCAAATCGGTACCACCTTCTTGACCTGTCCTACCTGTCCAGCTTCCTTCCCACCTATCAACTCCACCATCCCCACTGACCTATCATAATCACACCCCCTACCTGCACCTAAACATTGCCTACCCAGCTACTTTCCCCCAGCCCCACCCCCACCCTCCTATTTACCTTTAACTCCACCTCCCTCCCCACATTCCTGATGAAGGGCTTATGCCCGAAACATTGATTCTCCTGGTCCTTGGATGCTGCCTGACCTGCTGTGCTTTTCCAGCATCACACTTTCCGATTCTGACTCTCCAGCATCTGCAGTCCTCAGTTTCTCCTATTATCACAGCTAGCAAAAGTTGGCAATTTACATGCCCAACCATAGATTTAATGAGAAAAGACCACTTTCAGTTGCATCGAGAGGGCATGGTGGCTCAGTGGTTAGCACTGCTGCCTCACAGCGGCAGGGACCCGGATTTGAACCTTGGGTGACTGTCTGTATGGAGTCTGCACATTTTCCCCGTGTTTGCATGGATTGCCTCTGGATGCTCTGGTTTCCTCCCATACTCCAAAAATGTGCAGATCAGGGTGAATTGGCCATGCTAAATTGCCCATATTGTTCAGGAATGCATAAGTTAGGTGCATTAGTCAAGAGTAAAAATAGGGTTGGGGAAAATGGGTCTGGTTGGGTTGCTCCTCGGAGGGTTGGTGTTGGGCCAAGAGGCCTGGTTCCACACTGTAGGGATTCTAGGTTTGGCTGATAAAACCTGGTGGACTCCCAGCATGTTTGATCGGGGTGGGGGGAAGGTTCTTTATGGGCACACAGAAGGTTTCCTCCAGCAGCAAAGGCTGCCTTCACATAATGACGATTCCCCACAAATTCCCTCTCCTCCCCATCCATTGCCCCATTCAACTGATGTTATCATCACTTTAAGGGTGCCTTATCATTAAGACCCATTCTTCCTGTACTGCTGGTGATGTTGCTGAAGACGTTGCTCAGCAACCATCCAGTGGATTGGATGGTGCTTTGGCTATATGCTGCTAGTGGTCCCATCACTCACTAAAATGGGGTAGACTCCCACTTACGGCCCCAGCAGCATGTTTCTCATATTTCCAATAAAATTTTACCCTATAAATTATTTTATGAATTTAGCATATGCCTCCTTTGAAATTTCTCTTTGCCTTATTGATTAATGTTTGCAGTAAACAGCTTAAAATGTAGCATAAAAATCACAAGCGTGGAGGAGCACATTGAGACTTAACATCAACAAAAGGGAGAATACGAATCACATTCCACACACACATTCCACACAGAGGAGTATCCACTTGGCATGAATATGGTTAGATACATGGGTTTGGCATGTATTTGGACTGTATGGGAACCACATCTCTGTGAAATCTGTGCACTACCCCTTTGTGAGATGAAGGCACCTTTGTCACTGATCCTGCTGCACCTCATTCTCTACAGAGTAAATATACAACAGAATGCTCAGTAATGTCACAACAACTTGAGTGAATTTATTTGGTTTGGAATGGACTGTTTAGATTTCAAATTGTCTTGCTAGAAGGACCAGAGGTGTTTGACCTCGAAAATCATTATGGAACAGCAGCAATGCTGCAATCCACCTGCCTTGGAGCCACTTTTATGGAGGCCAAGTCAATGTGGCACCATGTCATTTACAAGTGCGGAGAGAGGTGGTCTCTGTCTCCCTTATCTGCATCAGCTAGCTACATCCTTCACTGCTGGAGGCAGCACTGGAGCCTGCCCATTATGCACTGCACATACCAAGCACACTTTAAGGCCATGGATTGGACAACACTTTCAAAATCCCAGAGATTGCACTGGGCCAACATTGATCGGTGTCCAAAATGGGCCTGATACCAGGATCCCAATTCCAAAACAAAAATCTTGCTCCAAAAGTTCAGAGAAAAAAAAATTATTTCTTCACTCAAGTGAAACAAGAGGCCAATTTCACAAGGAAATGCAAGGCAAAAAAAAACAAAATGGCAAAGAAACAAATTCAACAATCTAAAAGCTACTGGTTAAGGTATGCACATCTAAAGGTGCTTCTAATAGATGTGCATCAAAATAAATACCTGACACCGCACAGGTCAATGGAAATACGAGGAATAACATTGAGAATGTGATTGTAGACTGTCTACTGTTTTTTGTGCCCTCTATGTCCAGTATTCACCTGTACAGGAGTTGCAGATTCGGCTCCTTAATGAAAACTTGAAGGCAATTCTGTGTTCCTTATACTTCAGATCATGTCAGGATTTCTATTTTTCATACATTTTGTAATCACCATTATGGTGTGAGCTCATCGGTTGTGGTTGTTAAAATGAAGAGTTAATCCTGCCAGCCTTTGGCAATTAGTCAAAGAAACACTCAAACCGCACAAAATTAAATCACAATCTAACTGAAAACAACAGCCCAACATTGGTCCAAGAAGGTTTCATAAGCATTGGGTAATCTTGGCAATGAATAACATATGACATACTTAAAAAATAGCTGATGACTATTCTTTCAGCTTCATTGTTGGAAAGCCTGTCACATGACTTACAGTTACTTTATATGCAGAGCATGTGATCTTTTGCAATAGTTGCATAACTTTGTCTTTCAGTGTTGAATAATCAACGTTTTATAATCACATCCCACCTTCAAAACCAAAACTGTATAAAACGCAAGTAGTTCTTCATTTAAGCGACACAAAGTAAACAGTAATCGACTAACATCAGAACAACTGAGAGAAAATCCTGGGCACAACAATGTGAGTGATCTAAAACAGTTTTCTTTCAATTTACATGATAATAGTATTTTTTAAAAAGACTGTAACTCAGTATATCTGAAATAATTTGACTCTCAGCATAAAGGGCTTTTTTTTTAACTTTGTTTGAGTAAAGTTAATAACATTTTTAAACTAAATATGTTCTATCCATTTCTATACATTCTGCACAAACTGTTAAAATAATATATTGATTTTCAACAATAATTTGTGCATTGATTTGCAATATACCTAAAATTATTTTTCTGCAATACGCAATTTACATTACTTCTAAGTTAGTTATTTTGGAATTGATGGTGTTATTGTGCTGTTTGTTCAAAGCTAACGTAGTCAACAGATCAATAATATTGAAATCCCTTTTAAAATATATAACATATGTCCCTTGTAAAAATAACTTTTATCCAATTTGGGACATAGAACATGGAACATGGAACATTGAACAGTCCAGCACAGTACAGCCCTTCGGTTTTATCCTACTCTAAGATCAAACCAGCCTACATACCATACATTTTATTATCATCCACATGTCTATCCAACAGTCATTTAAATGTCCCTAATGTATCTGACTCTACTACCACTGCTGGCAGTGCATTCCACATACCCACCACTACCTGTGACATCTCCCCTAAATCTTCCTCCAATCACCTTAAAAGTATGACCCCTTGTGATAGCCATTTCTGCCCTGGGAAAAAGTCTCTAGCTATGCACTCTATTTATGCCTATAATCACCTTGTACACTTCTACCAAGTCACCCCTCATCCTTCTTTGATCCAATGAGAAAAGTCCTAGCTCCCTCAACCATTCTTCATACGACATGCCCTCTAGTCCAGGCAGTATCCTGGTAAATCTCCTCTGCACTCTCTATAAAGCTTCCCACATTCTTCCTATAACGAGGCAACCAGAACTAAACACAATATTCCAAGTGTAGTCTGACCAGAGCTTTATAGAGCTGCAGAATAACCTTGTAGCTCTTAAACTCAATCTCCCTACTAATGAAGGCCAACACACCATACACCTTCTTAACAACCCTATCAACGTGGGTGGCAACTTTGAGGGATCTGTTGACGTGGAGCCCAAGATCCTTCTGTTCCTCCACACTGCCAAGAATCCTGTCTTTAACCCCATTATCTGCATTCAAATTCGACCTTCCAAAATGAATTGCTTCACACTTTTCCAGGTTGAACTCTATCTGCCACTTCTCAGCCCAGCTCTGCATCCTCTCAATGTCCTGTTGCAACCTATAATAGCCCTCCACAGTATCTACAACTCCAATAACCTTTGTGTCATCGGCAAACTTACTAACCCACACTTCCACTTCCTCATCCAAGTCATTTATAAAAATCACAAAGAGTGGAAGTCTCAGAACAGATCCCTGCAGAACATCACTGGTCACTGAGCTCTGGGCTGAACACTTTCCATCTACCACCACCCTCTGTTTTTTATTGGCCAGCCAATTCTGCATCTCAACAACCAAATTTCCGTGTATCCCATGTCTCCATACTTTCTGAATGAGCCTACCATGGGGAACCTTATCAAATACCTTGCTAAAATTCATGTACACCACATCCACTACTCTACCTTCATCAATGTGTTGTGTCACATTCTCAAAGAATACAAGGCTTGTGAGGCATGACCTGCCCCTCACAAAGCCATGCTGACTATCCCTAATCAAGCTATGCTTTTCCAAATAATCATAAGTCCTGTCTCTCAGAATCCACTCCAATAATTTGTCCACCACCAACGTAAGACTGATAGTCTGTAATTCCTCAGGTTATCCCTATTCTCTTTCTTGAACAAGCGAATAGCATTTGCCACCATCCAGTCAATTGGTATGACTCCTGTGGACAGTGAGGTTACAAAGATCATTGCCAAAGGTGCAGCAATCTCTTCCCTCGCTTCCCGTAGTAACTTTCGGTATATCCTGTCTGGCCCAGAGGATCTATCCAACCTCATGTTTTGCAAAATTTCTAGTACATCCTCCTTCCTAATGTCAACCTGTTCGATCATATCAGTCTGTTTCACACTGTCCTCACAAACAACAAGGTCCCTCCCACTAGCGAATACTGAAGCAAAATATTCATTAAGGACCTCACCTACCTCCTCCAACTGCAGACACAAATTCTCTCCACTGCCCCTGATTGGCCCTATCCTCACTCTGGCCATCATCTTGTTCCTCACATAAATATAAGAATGCCTCTTGGTTTTCCTTAATCCTAGCCACTAAAGCATTCTCATGTCCCCTTCTACTTCTCCTAAGTCCATTCTTCACTACCATCCTGGTTACCTTGTAGCCCTCCAAAGCCGTGCCTGATCCTCACTTTCTCAACCTTAAGAAAGGTTGAGAAAGCTTTCTTCTTCCTCTTGATTCAATGCTCCACAGCTCTTGTCATCCAAGGTTCCTTCACCCTACCATCTCTTCCTTGCCTCAGTGGGACAAACCTATCCAGCACTCACAAGTGCTCCATAAACAACTTCCACATTTCTGTCGTGTATTTCCCTGAGAATATCTGTTCCCAATTTATGCTCCACAGTTCCCCACCTCAAATTAAATAATTTCCCATACAGTTTGCTTTATCCCCCTCCATGACAATAGTAATGCTCTCCCACTGAGACATCTGATACCTGACCTGGTTCACTGCCAAACTCCAAATCCAATATGGCCTCCCCTCTAGTCGACCTATCTGCACATTGAGTCAGGAATCCTTCCTGGACACACCTGACAAAATCTGGTCCATCCAAACTATTTGCACTTAGACTTTCAAATAAATATTACATGATAACTACACCTTCTGCACCTTTCCAAAATCTGCCTCCAAGCTGCTCCTCAATATCTCTGTTGCTATTCGGGGGTCTATAGAAAACTCCCAATAATGTGACTGCTCCTTATCTGTTTCTGACTTCTACCCATAATGACTCAGTAGAGAAACCCTCTTCAATGATCTCCCTTTCTGCAGCTGTGATACTATCCCTGATTAGCAATGCCACTCCCCACCTCTTTTACCTCCCTCCCTATTTCTTTTGAAACATCAAAACCCCAGAACATCCAACAATCAGTCCTGCTGCTGTGATATCCAAGTGTCCATAATGGCCACAACATCGTAGCTCTTCATACTGATCCATGCTCTAAGTTCATCACCTTTATTCCTGACACTTCCTGCGTTAAAATAGACACACTTCAACCCATCACACTGACTGCAACTTTGCCCTGTCAACTATCTATCCTTCCTCATAGACTCTCTGCACATTCTATCCTGTTCACCAGCTACCCAATCACCTGATCCATGGCTTCGGTTCCAATCCTCCTGCCAAACTAGTTTAAACCCTCCCAAACAGTTCTTGCAAACCTCCTTCCCAGGATATTGGTAGCCCTCCAGTTCAGGTGCAGCCCGTCCTCCTTGTACAGGTCCCACCTTCCCCAGAAGGAATCCCAATGATCGATAATGCTTGATAAAACTTAATTTAACATTTAAATGTAGAATTTTCAGTCTATTATGAACAATGCATGCTTCAGCAATGACAAGTTGTTAGCTATCTAACACAAACAAGTCATTGTAAATATATGCTCATTTTTTGAACGGAACAATCTCTGCAGTAGAAATCTCATTCTGAACAGTTCTAAACCTCATTACTTAAGATCAATAACTTTAAGATAATTTATTTTATCCCCTTTTGAAATGGTAACATTGATGTTAGGACTCTAGATGTGTAGCACTAAAATTGAAAACATCACTATCTGCTAACAATGATACCAACTCCTGAGGTCAGATAGAATGTACTTTGGAGTCTTGAAGCACCAATTTTGATACCCAGTAAAACTCAGACCCTGAATTGTTATAGATGCCGAATTTGCCTTAATTATCCTGACACTATACCAGTGGTGGCTGCAACACTGCTTGTTAATACTAAACTAATAATAAACTAAAACTAAATACTAAACTTTAACAAAGGTACAAAATTACTTTAATTTTTAAAACATTTGTAAGTGCCATACTGAACGAAGAACAAAGAAAATTTACAGCCCAGGAACAGGCCCTTTGGCTCTCCAAGCCTGAGCAGATCCAGATGTACTGTCTGAACCTGTCAGTCAATTCCTAAGCATCTGTATCCTTCTGCTCCTCACCTGCTCATGCATCTGTCCGGATGCATCTTAAATGAATCTACTGTGCCTGCCTCTACTACCTCTGCTGGCAATGCGTTCCAGGCACCTGCCACCCTCTGTGTAAAGTGTTTGCCAAGGGAATCCCCCTGAAACTTTTCTTGTCTCACCTTTAATGCATGACCTCTCGTTACTGAATCCTTCACGGTGGGAAAAAGCTTATCGCTATCCACCCTGTCTCTACCTTCATGATTTTGTAGACCTCAATCAGGTCGCCCCTCAATCTCCTTTTTTCTAATGAAAACAATCCTAACCTACTCAACCTCTCTTCATAGCTAGCACTTTCCATACCCGGCAACATTCTTGTAAACCTTCCCCGCACCCTCTCCAAAGTGTCCACATCCTTTTGGTAGTGTGGCGACCAGAACTGTACACAGTATTCTAAATTCAGTCTAATCAAAGTCTTGTACAATTTTAACATGACCTGCCAGCTCTTACACTCAATACTCCGTCCCATGAAGGCAAGCATACTATATGCATTCTTGACTACTTTATCCATCTGTGCAGACACCTTCAGGGTACAATGGACCTGAAATCCCAGATCTCTCTGCTCATCAACTTTTCCCAAGGCTCTTCTGTTTATAGTATAGTACAGATACTATTGTATCTGTAGTTTAAAGCAATTGAAAGCAGTACTTTGACCCAATGTTGGAATAGTAGCAAGAAAAGTATCAAATAGCTGAGGTGAAAATTCCAATGTTTATGGGTTGACATTGCAGAATTAACAATATATTCTTTCTCAATTCTCTGTATACCCTCACTGGTAATCCTTAAATCTTTAAATATCCTTATGCTGTACCATTTTCCCACTATTTCACAATCCCCATTAAATTCTGAGTTGCTCTTATTTTAACCAAGTGTTTTAGTCAATTTTCGCTGGAAATACTGTTTCATTGCCTCCCAGAAAAACTTTGTTCTGCACACTGGCATAACTGACAGTTTTCCCTGTGACACTTTGAAAAACAAAGCACAAGGATTTAATACAGTTGTCACAATACTGCTGCAGAACTGGTTTGGTAATCCTCTTACAGATCAATACTGTTTCCCTGAAGGTCCATAGCTATCAGACACCTGGTCTCTCAGCCATTCCTAGAAATAATACTGTTGGACTAAAGTATTCTCTCTCACACCGTAGGCACAACTCTCCTTGCTTCTAGTCGTCAACATCCTCCATTTCCTGAAGAGACAACAGCATTTATAACAAAAAAGCAAAAATGTGGGTTCTTGTTGTACTGTCCCTATCTCTGAGCCAGGAGGCCAGGGTTCAAGTCCTACCTGCTCCAGAGGTGTGTAATAATCCCTCTGAAGCGTTTGATTAGAAATTATCTAAGACAATAAATTGGGTGGATTGGTTAAATTTGGAGTCCAAATATTTCAAGGAAAAAACAAATAATGCTAAATGAGAAAGAAAATTAAATTCACTGGCTATACCAAGGCAAAATATTGCTTTGCCCAATGAGCCAAGAAGCAAATTCTGTAATCTGAAAGCTAAGGTTAAGCTGTGCACAGCTAAATTTATTCTGGTGGCTGTGCACAGAAAGGAATGTCTCAATTATAGTGATGTACTTTCCATTGAAGTCCTAGAAATTGCACACACAAGGCATCTGTACATTGCCTATTGGCTTCTGTTCCTTCTGAATGCACAGTACATGTGTTCACCTCGACAGGAGGTGTAGTTTTAGTTCCTTTATGCAAAACTCAAGGCAGTTTTATGTTCTCTAAAATTCAGATCATTAATAAGGTTTCTCCCATTTTACATTTTATAATAATTATAGTATGAGCTCATTTAGTTGCGGTTGACAAAATTAAAAGTAATTCTTGCCTGCCACTGTAATTAGTAAAATTACACTGTCACACCAGAATCTAAATACAGTGTATAAATAACAGCCCAGCACAAGTTGCAAAAAAGGTTTCATAATATGGGGTAATCTTGGCAAAAACATCACACATGACATCTCTCTCAAAACCCCTTTCCACAATCCTAAATCAGCTGATGCCATCACTCCTGCTTCTCCATCCTTTATTGCTTTTAAAAAGTAAAAGTCTATTTCAACTCACTGACTCAGTTTCTATGAAAATAAAAGAGTAAACACTGCATCTAGCAGTTTACTTGGCATCAAGCATCGAGGCAGACCGTCTTGATCACCTGTGATCTGCACCTGCTCATCTGGGATTCTTTGTGTGTTGTATGAGGTAGCATTGCCACCTGGTATCAACTTTATGACCAATTTTACTTCTTAAGTTAAAAGTAACAACAACTAGACTTGACACAAGTAATGAATTAAACAATAAGCATAACATGGAATGACAAAAAAGCGAAGCAAAATGAATACGGCTAGCCTAGAACTTCCTCTTGCCCTTACAGCGAGGACCTCCTTCCTCGGCTCAGAGGGGATCATTATCTTACAAACAGACATTAGTGTTCAGGGTCCCTGAACAATGAAGTACATTTATTTTAAAATATATTTGGGGGGGAAGAGAGGAAACAGGGGTCAAGGGGGAGATGGCTGGGTTTCAATAATGCTTTGGTTAAAGCCTCCCACTACCTCTTCCGATCATCCCCATATGGCAGACAAGCTAAGGACTTTCTAGTTGCATGGGGTAGCATACCAATACAGTTTGCAGCTCGTATCCTTGAATATGGTTTATTTCTCTCTCGCAAACTGAAAAGCTTGCCTCCCCAAAAAATTAGCTTATCCCCAGGGGGTAAAATATCTGGGGAAAAATGTTGATTCGGATCCAAATCACATCTGTCAACCATATACTGATGTTTCTGGCAAAAGATAAATTTAAATATGTCATAGTAACAACTGAATAATCTAGGAACTGCTAAGAGCAGGAACAATAAATAAAGATAATAAGAATGAAAATAACTGAATAAAATTATGCATTATAAATAAATGTAGATGCGTTGAATTATGCAATGTCAAGTAAATCAGCAGGTAGGAGAGTTGTATTTCGCCTCTACAAGAGAATTAGTGAGAGCTCTTGCTTCTGATTACAAACCAGGTGACTCTCTCACACATGATTAGAGGATCAAACTCAGCTATGATGATGCTCATGATTAACATTTTGCCAATACCAATTGTTTGACTCATATATGAAAATGACCACTTGTTTGGCACCACAGGTTGCACTGCAGGCAGCAAGCACCATCACATTGCTATCTGGAGGAAAACATAAGAGTCTTGGAGTCATACAGGACACAAACAGACCCTTCAGTCCAACCAGTCCATGCCGATCATAATCCCAAATTAAACTAGTCCTCCCTGCCTGCATTTAGTCCCCCTAAACCCTGCCTACTCGTGTATTTATCGAAGTGTTTTTTAAATGTTGTAACTGTACCCACATTCACTACTTCATCTCAAAGTTCATTCCATACATGAACCACTCTCTGTGTAAACAAATTGCCTCATGTTTTTTTTAAAAATCTTTCTCCTCTCACCTTAAAAATATGCCCTCTAGTCTTGAAATCCCCCACCATTGGAAAAATAAACCTGCCATTCACATTTTCTATGCCCTTCATGATTTTATAAATCTCCTATGCTCTGGGAAAAATATCCCAGCCTATCCAACCTCTCTTTATAACTCAATGGGCTGAAAATTGAAGTTACCCTTCAGAGCAGAAACAACAATCCAGATTTTGCATTGGAATGATGCCAAATTGTTTCTGATTTGCAATGCAAAATTTCAGTTACCAGTGACTCCCTCTCCTAAAGGTGCACTATTGAAGTCCCTGCAAACCGCAATTGTCCCTGCAAAGCTTCTTTCTTTTCTTTTTAAAATTACTTTTAAAAAGTCACAACTTGTTAATGCAACATGATTTTTTTCATAGAATGCTAAGTCATGGTTCTGAAAAATAAATGTTATATTTGTAAAACGTCAATTTTTCCCCTTTAAAAATACCTGGGGGTTTTTTGTAATAACATACTTTAAAGCTTGTTTACAGTATTTCAACTTCTCTGGTGGGCCCCAGCATTTATTTTCATACTCTGCAAAATGTATAAACATTGAAGATTAATAAGTGAGTTTTACTTCTTGGTTTGTTGAAAATTATTCAATGTGCTTGGGGGTTTACCCTGCTTGATGACATCACTATTTCTCGCTGCCTGGAGATCACCTTGACTTTGTGCCAGTTAAAATTGGGAAAGATGAAATGCAACTCTCTTCAAGGTCAGCATCAAGTAGTGCTGCTTCACCACTGATTGTAAAATGTAGTCCAGTAGTAATAAAAGTTAAACTAACTTTGCACTGCATTTATATTTCCGAATTCTTCTACTGCCACCTAGTGACTGCATTTGTAGTAGCTAATGACTATATCTTCATTTCCATTAACAAAAAATAAACCTACATAAGTTTTGTGTATTCCCCTGAAATACTTTTGCCATAGGGGAGGTGCTGGTGTAGCACAATTATCCAGAAACCTCAGACCAAAGTCTGGCCTTCAAATCCCATGGCAGATGGTGAAATTTGAATTCAAGAAAAATCTTGAATTAAAGTTGAGAACTGTAGGGATTATTCTATGATTCAATAATTCAATGTAAACATTGTCGAATGTTACACAAACTCACCTGGTTCACTTAATATCCATTAGAGTAAGTAATCTGTCATCCTTACCTAACCTGACCTACATGTGACTGCAGACCCTCAGCAATGTGGTTGAATCTTAAATGCTCTCTGAAAGATCTTGCCTGCCACTCAGATCAAGAGTTATAGAAAGGCAATAAATACTGACCCCAGCAGCAATGCTCATATCCCTTCACTGAACAGAAAATAAACTAAGGGAATGATAAAAGTTCCAGGGAACTGTCATACTGGATGGTGCTGAGGGATAGAATGAGTTTTTAATCTTCCCAGTCTACTATATCTTTCTCTTGCCAAATATTACACTTCTTTATTTTTATTTCATTTTTTATTTTTATTCATTTTTTTAAAAAATGGATACAGCTATTGAAGAATTGTAAGATTTATTTTCAAAATATAAACTGAATGTGTGGGACTATATCTATATTGTTTAGACTGGTTGTATTTTTCTCCCCTTAGGTACTGGGCTGGACTAATTATCTTTCTATACCTTGGTCTGACAGAAATTGGGATAAGGTAAGAAATGAATAGTGTACCCAAAGAAGTAAATAGGAGACTGTGATTTAGAAGCACCAATCATGTGTCCTGCAACTATAGTATCATAGCTGAATGTGATGAGGTCTTTATTTCACCTTGCTCTGAATTCCTAATAAACACAGACTTCTGATCAACTGACCATCACTGCAAAATGCACAGGATTGGGTTTAGGTATTCTGTGACACAGCCAGATATTTTGCCAGCACTCATTGTCTAGACTCACATTTGGAGAATGGCCAACTGGCAAAGTAGAGGGGAAAGGCGAAAGTGAGTCCTGCAGATGCTGGAGATTAGAGTCTAGAGTGTGGTACTGGAACGGTGTGGTACTAGGGGATGCTAATTACAACACAGCTGTAATTCAAGAATAGTTAGTGCCTTCAGGGAGGAGAATAGGAAAGACACTAATAAGCAAAAGCATAGTGCAGTCAGCTTTTGTCCAGGTACGAGATGGATTACTCTACAAAGTGAGACACTCTATCGTGGATAGTGTAAAACTGGTGTTTTACCATCTGTCATGATTAATCACAGACTACCATCAGTGATACCAATAGAATATCTTTCAGCCTTTTATAAAACAGAAAACAATCATTATCTGGCAAACAGTGCCTGTATTTTCTACTGTAAATGTGCTTACAAATCAACAGCATATATCGGAAAATACTAAGTTTATACAAAAAGTACAGAGCTTGTAAACTTAAAGATCACTTAGGATCTGCTCAATGTTTCAGTGAATAGCTGAGCCATACAAGTCAGGCAGGCCCTTGTCCTCTTATAATAGTGACTACAATTTAAAAACACTTAAGTGACTGGAAAGCACTTTGAGACATCCAATGGTTATACAAACTGCAATATAAATGTATGGCTTCCTTTCTTTTCAATTGACCTCAGTCAAACCAATGATAGAGGCCTGAAATTTGGCTACACTGTTCAAATTAAAGAAGAATATAAAGTATCCAGAGTTTTCACTGCTCATAGTTAGCCAGAAATGCTCCCTAGTTAGTGTTGTTATAAATACTGAATGATGATATGTGTGAAAATTCTCACGAAAGTTGCTTGTTGAAATAAGGGGAATCATTATGCTGATTCTTTCCATTAGATGATGCAACCCAATACACTACACCGAAAACTGTTTGTCAATTCCTGAAGGAGACAGAAATAAGACAAAAAATCTCCAGCAAAAAATCATAAATGGCCCCTTGATCCCTACAGGCATTCAAGTCAGCGCTAGGAGACAATATAAATTGATAAACATAACTAATTCCTTTCACTGTTTCCCTCAATCAGATGCCAAATAGCCCAAAGTGTTCAGGAACACAAGACAGAATAGCCCTGTAAACTTCCGACTTAATTCGTATTGCGTATAGCTCTGGCTGCCACAAAATAGTAAGGATTTGGAAGCATTGGAAAGGGTGCAGAGGAGATTTACCAGGATGTTGCCTGGTATGGAAGGAAGGTCTTGGAGAAAAGGCTGAGGGACTTGAGGCTGTTTTGGTTAGAGTGAAGAAGGTTGAGAAGTGACTTAAAGAGACAGACAAGACAACCAGAGGATTAGATAGGATGGACATTGAGAGCCTTTTTCCTCAGATAGTGATGGCTAGCACGGAGAAACATAACTTTAAATTGAGGGGTGATAGCTAGGTAGGTTCTTTACTTAGACAGTAGTAAGGGCGTGAAATGCCCTGCTTGCAACAGTAGTAGACATGCCACCTTTAAGGGCATTTAAATGGTTATTGGATAAATATATGGATGATTATGGAATAGTGTAGGTGAGATCGGCTTCAGATTGGTTTCACATGTCAACACAACATCAAGAGTCGAAAGGCCTGTACTGAGCTGTAATGTTCTATGTTATATAGCTCAATGATCAAACTTCCTATCTTTACATATCTTTTAAGCATCTTCAATGGTGTATCTGTCAAAAATGCAAGCATTATTTTAAGATGGATTACTGTGCTGAAATGGTGGTCAAGGATGATTTGGCTAATATTTACTTACAATTTTTTTGTTCTTTTATTCATCTTTGAGCAGTGATTCTAAACCAGCTCAATGCAATGAAGTAAAGGAATGTTTCAACTATGACCTTGTTTGTGAAACTTCCGGTTATGAGGTGAGAAACGGAGCTCAGAACTACTTTTCAATTCTAGAGTAAAATGAATAAAGTGTGTATAATGTAAGAAGCTGGGAAGTTCATTTCTGCAGTAGTGAATTTCTTTTTCTTTGCATACTGCTTACCTTGGACAAATAGGATTTGAAAAAGAATATTGGATTGATCATTTTTCTTTTGACCTTCAAAACAATAGGCGCTGTATATGATGTCAATAAACGACATTTGAAAACTATATTTAATCTCTATGAAGTAACTAATGACATCTGAAAGGAAAGGGTTAAAATAGTAATTGGTTGTTGAGTGAGGACACAGTTATTTTACTCGAATACAGCTTGAATTTGATCCAGACAAGACTGACAAATGACAATTGACATTCGTCATCAGCCATAAGCATCCTACATGGAATGAATCAAGTAGTTTCAAACCAGTTTTGATGGGCATGGGTCCAGAAAACAAAACATGTTATTTTAGTGTATAAGTTTACACAGAAATAATCATAAAGCTGGTTAATCTAGGTAAACAGAATCAAAATCATGTAGCTGGGAATAAGATATGCTTTGTTGAGTTCACATGGTTTGATCTTTAGCTAGTTGAACTGACTGATGTTTAATCTCTGCTTTCCTTTATTGCTCCACATGTAGGTTCGCCATTACAATGCTTCAAAATGGGTTGCTACAAACACTACGTCCTTCTTAATGGAATTTGCCATGTATTCAGGATTCACAAGGCTCTTTCAGTACATTCAGGGCAAAAATGCAGAAGGTACAAATATGAGAACAAAGATTAAATATAACAGGGACAATCATATTGATTGTAACATTTACTTTCAGAAGTTTTATTTCAAAGTTAAAACAGACATTTAACTCAAAATAAATTGCTTAACATCTGGACAAAGCACCATGTTGTGTCTATGTAGTCAGGTGCAGTGATTTTGGAAAAGACTAGAGAACTGACAGTGGTCTGCAGGGAGGGAGGAAAGATTAAATGGCACCTACCAAAGCTTGTTCTTACATATTTCTTAGCAATGGTGAGCAAATAAAGTCCGACACCAGGTTGATTGTTGACAAGTGGCTTGACTCCACTGCAGTTTAGAAGTATGAGGAGTGACTTGATTTAAGGTCTTGACGAAGTTAATGTGGAAAAGATATTTCTTTTTGTAGGTCAGTCCATATCTAAGGGACCCTGTTTTAAAATTAGGGATCATATTTTTAAGGCAGACATGAGGAGAACTTTTTCACTCACAGGGTTGTGTGACTTTGGAACTCTCTTCCTCAAAAGGTGGTGGAGGCAATGTTCCCTGAATATTTTTAAGGTGAAGGTAGACAGCTTCTTGTTAGACAAGTGAATGAAGGATTATTGAGTGTAGATCAGAACGTAGAATTTGAAACACAAATATTTCAATCATGGAGTAGGTACTAGGGGCCAAATGGTCTACTCCCGATCCTATTTCAAATATTCATAGCTGCCTACCTAATTACTTTCTTAAACAAAAATCATTTTTGACACAAGAGCACCCAACAAAGATGGAGGGAATAAATACCTCCTTAAAAATAATCGGAACCATTTTAATTGCAAAGAGTCTGTTTTTGAGAGCCCATGAAAATCATTTTTAACAATTTTTGAACAGGTTGTGCCAGGATTCTGTCAAAACTAAGATGTTAAGTTTTACAAACAAATCTTAAAGCAACAGAGGAAAGTGAAGAGGCAGGGGTCTTTCACAGGTGACATTCCAGAGAATGAAACCTAAAAGACTAAGGCCATGTTGTCAACAAATGAACAACTGGAACAAGTAATCCACAACTGCCTGAAATCAGGATAAAAGACAGTTTGTCCAGGTCAGACGAGCTTATGGAGACAACAAGTGACAAGGCTACAAGGAATTTGTTTTAAAAATTTCAAGGATTTCAAAATTAGATATACTAGGTGTATATGTATCCAGGTCATTGAAGGTGGCAGGACAGGTGGAGAGACTAGTCAATATGGCATACAGTGTCCTTGGCTTTACCAAAAGAGATAGGCTACAAGAACGAGGAAGTGATGTTAAGTTCGCCTAAGTCATTTGCTGGACCTCAGCTAGAGTACTGTGTACAGCTGTAGGTATCACTTTATAGGAGAGTGTGAATTCATTGGAGAGATTTCAGAAGCGATTTACATGAACAGTTCCAGATATGAGAAAACTTCAGTTATGAGTATAGATTGAAGGAGTTGGGACTGTTCTCTTTTCAGATAAGACTTGATTGAGGTTCTCAAAATCATGAGAGAGCTGGGTGAAGTAGACAGGAATAAGTTGTTCCAATTGGTTGAAGGAACAAGAGGGTATATAGGTTTAAAGTAATGTGCAAATGAAGCAAGGGTGACGTGACAAAAAGCTTTTTCACTGTGAGTAGTTAGGGTATAGAATACACTGCCTGGAAACATGTTAGAGCTAAGTTCAATTGAGACATACAAGAGGGCATTGGATGATTATTTGGATAGAAATAATGTGTAAGGACATGTGGGGGAAGCAGGAGGTTTTCACTAGATGATGATGCTGGATTGAAGAGCTGGTGCTGGATAATGGGCTGAATGGCCTCCTTCTGCACTGAAACAATTCTGTGATTCTGTGAAATTCAATCAACCTACTAAACAAAACAATCTCAAATACTGGCTGTTCAACCACCCTTGTCAATGTTACCTGTAACCTCCAATGCAACGCCACAACATTCAACTATCCATTCTTCATGACAATTCAGAGACAGATCCTGTGCCCTTCTCCCATGTCCATACTCCAAACCCCATGCACCAAGTCTTGTTATCACATGGTCTGCTGTTACACACTACCCATTGTTTGCTACTCATAGTCCACATCAGCAGCCACTCAATCTCCTCGGCAGATTGTTGTCTACTCCTTTGCCTGAGAACTGTTCTTTTTCCTCTTTGGGCTCTACTATTTACTTCTTACCCTCTCCCTCCAACTTATCCTCTGCATAAAAACTAACCTTTTTCTAGCTACCACCAGTTCTGAAGAAGAGTCACTGGGCCAAAAACTTTACTCTGATTTCTCTCCACAGATGCAGCTAGACCTGCTGAAATTTTCCAACAATTTCTGCTTTTGTTACAAAATCACATATATTTCTTTTTGACTTTTATCTTTTTGGACTCAAACGTTAATTCTAATCTATGGATATAACATCTGTATGTTATTAATACTTTGCATGTTTTAACATTAATAAACTAACTTTTTTTCCATGCTGTACATCTCTATGACTATGAATCTAAAGCTTGGTTAAATTGACTCCTTTCAAAATGTATGCTAATTTGATTCTGGGTGAAAAGGAAGGGATCAGTTTTCACACGTGACTGAAGGTCAGGTGATGAAAAGAGGGAAGCCAGTTCATGCCTTCTCCCTGTGAGCTTAACAGTTTGGGATATCCCTCTTGGAACTGTAACAAAATGGGAAACATAGGACATCGGAGGGCTGATGAAGAGGTCCTGCCCGAAACGTCGATTTTCCTGCTCTTCGGATGCTGCCTGACCAGCTGTGCTTTCCCAACCCACTCTAATCTTTATAGAACAGTCCAGCACAGTACAGTCCCTTTGGTTTTATCCTACTCTAATATCAAACCAACCTACATACCATGCATTTTATGATCATCCATGTGCGTAACCAACAGTCATTTAAATGTACCTAATGTATCTGACTCTACCACCACTGCTGGCAGTGCATTCCACACACTCACCACTCTCTGTGTAAAGAACCTACCTCTGACATCACTCTTAAACATTCCTCCAATCACCTTAAAATTATGACCTATCATGAAAGCCATTTCTGCCCTGGGAAAAGGTCTCTGGCTATTCTCTCTATCTATGCTTCTCATCATCTTGTACACCTCTATCAAGTCACCTCTCATCCTTGTTCGCTCCAATGAGAAAAGTCCCAGCTTCCTCAACCTTTCTTCATAAGACATGCCCCCCAGTCCAGGCAGCATCCTACTAAGTCTCCTCTGCACTCTCTCTAAAGTTTCCACATACTTCCTATAATGAGGCAACCAAAACGAACACAGTATTCTAAGTGTGGTCTAACCAGGACTCAATGTAGCTGCAGAATAACCTTGTAGCTCTTAAACTCAACTCCTCTGCTAACGAAAGCCAACACACCATAAACCTTCTTAACAACTCTATCAACTTGGGTGGTAACTTTGAGGGATCTGTGAATGTGGACCCTGTTCTTCCATAATGCCAAGAATCCTGCCTTTAACCCTGTAATCTGCATTCAAATTCAATCATCCAAAATGAATCACTTCACACTTTTCCAGGTTGAACTCCATCTGCCACTTCTCAGCCTAGCTCTGCATCCTGTCAATGTCCCGTTGCAATCTACAACAATCTTCCACACTATCCACAACTCCAACAACTTCCGTGTTATCGGCAAACTTACTAACCCACCCTTCCACTTCCTCATCCAAGTCATTCATAAAAATCACAAAGAGGAGAGGTCCCAGAACTGATCCCTGCAGAACACCACTGGTCACTGTGCTTCAGGCTAAATGCTTTCCATCTACTACAACCATTTCTCTTCTGGGCCAGCCAATTCTGTATCCAGACAGCTAAATTTCCTTTCTGAATAAGAAACTCCTGCAACTCTTTACTTTCTGAATAAGCCTACCATGGACAACATTATCAAACACCTTGTTAAAATCCATGTACGCAACATTCACTGCTCTACCTTCATCAATGTGTTTGTCACATCCTCAAAAAAATTCAACAAGGCTTATAAGGCATGACCTGCCCCTCACAATGGCCTGCTATCCCTAATCAAGTTATGCTTTTCCAAATAATCAGAATCCTCTCCAATAATTTGCCCACCACCAATGTAAGATTGACTGGTCTGTAATTCCCAGGGTTATCCCTATTCCTTGTCTTGAACAAGGGAAAAGCATTTGCCACCCTCCAATTATATGGTACTACTACAGTGGACAGTGAGGTTGCAAAGATCACTGCCAAAGGTTCAACAATCTCTTCCCTCACTTCTCGCGGTAACCTTGAGTATATCCAGTCTGACCCAGGGGACCCATCTATCCTCATGTTTTTAAAAATTTCAAGCACATCCTCCTTCTTACCATCAACCTATTCGAGCATATGAGCCCGTTTTACACTATCATCACAAACAACAAGGTCCCTCTCACTAGTGAATACTTAAGTAAAGTATTCATTAAGGACCTCCCATATGTCCTCCAACTCAAGGCACAGGTTCCCTCCACTATCCCTGACTGGCCCAACCCTCACTCTGGCCATCCTCTTGTTCCTCTGCGGAACCGCAGAACACCTTTGGGAATTTCCTTAATTCTACCCGCCAAAGCTTTTTCATGCCCCCCTTCTACCTCTCCTAAGTCCATTCCTTAGTTCCTTCCTGGTTACCTTGTAACCTTCTAGAGTCCTGTCTGACCTTTGCCTCTTCAACCTTAAGTAAGCTTCCTTCTTCCTCTTGATTAGATGTCCCATACCTCTTGACATCTAAAGTTCCTTCACTCTACCATCCCTTCCTTGCCTCAATGGGACAAAATTATCCAGCACTCACAGCAAGTGCTCCCTGAACAACCTCCACATTTCTGTCTTGCATTTCCCTGAGAATATCTGTTCCCAATTTATGCTCCACAGTTCCTGCCTAATAACATGTAATTCCTCCTCCCCCAATTAAATACTAGCCTGGGGTCTGGTTGTGAGAAACCTCACTCTAAGGTTGCTTTGAGAAAGCTTTTAAAGAGAGATAGAAAAGCAGACTAGTTTAGGAAAGGTATTCATCATGAAGAAGGAAAACTATCAAAAGCTTTATCATCAATTTCGAGTCATGCAAGGATAATGCAAAACAAATGGAATTAAGACAGCAGAGTGTTCAGGATTAAAAAAATAGAAATATAGAGCTGCCACATATCATAGAACTAAAGTAGAGTGAGGATGTAGCAGGAACTAAAGCTGAGAGCCAAGACTTTACATTTAAACTCATTACGGGACAGGCAGCCAATAGAAAGAAAGAGAGGTAAGGACGTTGTAGTTAAGGCAGGTACATGTGGGTGGCACAGTGGCACAGTGGTTAGCACTGCTGCCTCACAGTGCCAGAGACCCGAGTTCAATTCCCGACTCAGGCGACTGACTGTGTGGAGTTTGCACATTCTCCCCATGTCTGCGTGGGTTTCTCCGGGTGCTCCGGTTTCCTCCCACAGTCCAAAGATGTGCAGGTTAGGTGAATAGGCCGTGCTAAATTGCCCGTAGTGTTAGGTAAAAGGGGCAAATGTAGGGGAATGGGTGGGTTGCGCTTCGGCGGGTCAGTGTGGACTTGTTGGGCCGAAGGGCTTACACTGTAAGTAATTTAATCTAAAATGTCATGGAGGTGCGTGTTAGACTGAAATGGACAACACCAGGTTATAGCCCAATAGATTCATTTGAAAGTACAAACGTTTGGAGCACTGCTCCTTTGCCAGGTAGCTAGCTGTGTGATATTTAACTTAATGTACAGTCGCCCACCATTGTTTGATTAACCTTGTCTCCAATACCATAAAATCTAGTAATGCTTGTACAACAGCTTCTACCCACGTGACATTCACATAGGTCAGTATGTTGGTTAAGGTCATAGAGTCATAGAGATGCAGAGCACGGAAAGGCAAGGCAGAGAAGTGGCAGATGGAGTTTAATTCAGATAAATGCGAGGTGCTGCATTTTGGGAAAGCAAATCTTAGCAGGACCTTTACACTTAATGGTAAGGTCCAAGGGAGGGATGCTGAACAAAGACTTTGGAGTGAAGGTTCATAGCTCTTTAAATGTAGAGTCTCAGGTAGACAAGATTGTGAAGAAGGCATTTGGTATGCTTTCCTTTATTGGTCAGAGTATTGAGTACAGGAGTTGGGAGGTCGTGTTGCAGCTGTACAGGACATTGGTCAGGCCACTGTTGGAATATTGCATGCAATTCTAGTCTCCTTCCTATTGGAAAGATGTTGTGAAACTTGAAAGGGTTCAGAAAAGATTTACAAGGATGTTGCCAGAGTTGGAGGATTTGAGCTATAGGGAGAGGCTGAACAAGCTGGGGCTGTTTTCCTGGAGCGTCGGAGGCTGAGAAGTGACCTTATAGAGGTTTACAAAATGATGAGGGGTATGGATAGGGTAAAGTATGTTCCCTGGGGTCAGGGAGTCCAGAACTAGAGGGCATAGGTTTAGGGTGAGAGGGGAAAGATATAAAAGAGGCCTAAGGGGCAACGTTTTCATGCAGAAGGTGGTACGTGTATGGAATGAGCTGCCAGAGGAAGTAGTGGAGGCTGGTACAGTTGCAACCTTTAAGACACATTTGGATGGGTATATGAATAGGAAGAGTTTGCAGGGATATGGGCCGAGTGCTGGCTGGTGGGACTAGATTGGGTTGGGAATCTGGTCAGCATGGACAGGTTGGACTGAAGAGTCTGTTTCCACGCTGAACATCTCTATGACTCTATGACTGATGAGGGATAGTCAATATGGCTTTATGCATGGGAAATCATGTCTCACAAACTTGGTTGAGTTTTTTGAAGAAGTAACAAAGAGGATTGATGAGGGCAGAGCGGTAGATGTGATCTATATGGGCTTCAGCAAGGCGTTTAACAAGGTTCCCCATGGGAGACTGGTGAGCAAGGTTAGATCTCATGGAATACAGGGAGAACTTGCCATTTTGATATAGAACTGGCTCGAAGGTAGAAGACAGAGGGTGGTAGTGGAGGGTTGTTTTTCAGACTGGAGGCCTGTGACCAGTGAAGTGTCACAAGGATCGGTGCTGAGTCCACTACTTTTCATCATTTATATAAATGATTTGGATGAGAGCATAAGAGGTACAGCTACAAAGTTTGCTGCATAAAAAGTTTTGCCTGACTACAGATGGGAATTCATCCAACTTTCACCATAGCTTCAGTTTTTACCCAATTTCTCCAAATTTTCAATCTAGCACAAAAAATACAATTGTAGAATAGGAGAACTATTTTGCTTCATATTGAACAAGTACTAACAGTGTTATTTAAACACAGGCAAAAATATTGACATGACAGCTCCAGTTCTGCTGAAGATACCTCAAAATAAACATTTCTTCGATATCAAGACCTACACCATTCATTTTTTGTTGCCAGCTAGTTATCAGCAGAATCCACCAGCACCCATTGACACTAATGTGAGTAGATAGATGGTTCAACTTTTGTTGAAACTGAATGTTGAACCAATTTAATTTTAACAAGCTAGTTTGCTGTAATTCTGCTGTACTGAATAGGGTGGGTTCTTTCTTGATTAATATGTTTTATTGAAATCTGTCTTTTGATTAAAGTTTTAAAAATATAAACCTAAGTACTAAATTAGCCTGGAGCACTGTTTTTTAGGGAAAAAAGACAGTGCTATTTTCTTGATCTGTAGATTGTGAAGGAGCAAAGATAGACTTTAATACAGTGAAATGCTCTTCCTGTCAGATATTAGTGTTGAGGGAGAGTTTCCATGTTACAGATGATTGTGTCTGCAGTAAATGTGTTTGGTTGCGAATCCTATCAGATTGCACGGATCAGTTGCGGCGACAGATAGATGCAATGAGGAATTTACAAGAGCAAGAGGATGTGATGGATGGCAGTTATAGGAAGGGAGAAAAGCTGCAGATACAGTCAGGTAGATGGGTTAACTCCAGGAAGGGTAGGAAGTGTTGACAGGTAATGCAAGAGTCTTCTGAGGCTACCCCCATTTCAAACATTTCAAAATGTAGGAGGTGATAGATTCTCAAGGGAATGTAGCATGAACAGCCAAGTTTATGGTTTCGCGACAGGCTGTAAGGCAATGAAGGGTATGTCGGGTTCCAAGCAATCAACTGTGAAGGGGACTCTCTAGTTAGAGGCACAGAAAGACATTTCTGCGGCCCGTAGTGAAAAATCAGAATGGTGTGCTGCTTCCCTGGTGCCAGGATCAAGGATGTCTCAGAGAGGGTGCAGAAAGTTCCCAAAGTGGAGATGGACCAGCAGAAGGTCATTGTACGCATTGGAACCAACCACATAGGAAAGGGAAAGGATGAGATTCTCAAGGGACAATATAAAAAGTTAGGTGGGAATTTAAAAAGGAGGTCCTCGAGGGTAGTAATATGTGGATTACTCCCGGTGCTATGAGCTACTGAGGATAGGCATAGGAGGATGGAACAGATGAATACACAGCTGAGGAGCTGGCGCATGGCAGAAAGGTTTATGTTTTTGGATCACTGGAATCTCTTCTGGGGTAGAAGTGACCTGTACAAAAAGGATGGATTGTACCTAAATTGGAAGGGGACTAATATACTCGCAGGGAGAGTTGCTAGAGTTGCTCAGGAGAATTTGGGGGGGGAGCCGTGGAACCCAGGCAATTAGTGAGGAAAGAGATCAATCTGAAACTGGTATAGTTGGGAAAGGGGGTGAGTCAAACAGTCAGGGCAGGAAGGAACAAACCGACAAGGTATGACTAATAAATTAAACTGCATTTATTTCAATGCAAGTTGCCTAACAGGGAAGGCAGATGAACTCAGGGCATGTTTAGGAATATGGAACTGTGATATCATAGCATTACAGAAACGTGGCTCAGGGATGGACAGGAGTGGCAGTTTAATGTTCCAGGATACAAATCCTATAGGAAGTATAGAAAAGGGAACAAGAGAGGAGGGAGGGTGGTATTTTTGATAAGGGATAGTATTACTGTTGTACTTAGGGAGGATATTCCTGGGAATACAACCAAGGAAGTTATTTGGGTGAAACTGAGAAATAAGAAAGGGATGATCACCTAATTGGGATTGTAGACCCTCTAATAGCGCGAAATTGAGAAACAAATTTGTAAGGGCATTTCAGTTATCTGTAAGAATGATAGGGTGGTTATGGTAGGGGATTTTAACTTCCAAACATAGACTGGGACTGCCTTAATGTTAAGGGTTTAGATGGAGAGGAATTTGATAAGTGTATACAAGATTCTATATGTGGGTGTACCTACTAGAGAAGGTGCAAAACTTGACCTGCTCTTTGGAAATAAGGCAGGGCAGGTGACCGAGTGTCAGTGGAGAAGCACTTTGGGGCCAGCGACCATAATTCTATTAACTTTAAAATAGTGATGGAAAAGGATAGACCGGATCTAAATGTTGAAGTTCTAAATTGGAGGAAGGCCAATTTTGACAGTATTAAGCAAGATCTTTCAAAAGCTGATTGGGGGCAGATGTTCGCAGGTAAAGGGGTGGCTAGAAAACAGGAAGCCTTCAAAAATGAGATGAGAGCCTAGAGACAGTATATTCTTGTTAGGGTGAAAGGAAAGGATGGTAGGTGTAGGGAATTCTTGATGACGAGAGAAATTAAGGTTTTGGTCAAAAAAAAAGAAGGAAGCATATGACAAGTATAGACAGGAGAGATTGAGTGAATTCTTAGAAGAGTATAAAGGCAGTAGGAGTATACTTAAGAGGGAAATCAGGAGGACAAAAAGGGTACGTGATATTTTTGGCAAATAGGGTTAAGGAGATTCCAAAGGGTTTTTATAAGTACATTAAGGACAAAAAGGTAATTGGGGAGATAAGATCAGTAAGGCCGCCTTTATGTGCAGCTGCATGTATGGGCAAGATACCAAATGAGTACTTTGTGGCAGTGTTTACTGTGGAGAAGGACATGGAAGGTATAGAATGTGGGGAAATAGATGGTGACATCTTGAAAAATGTCCATATTACAGAGGAGGTGGTGCTGGATGTCTTGAAATGCATACAAAAGGATAAATCCCCAGGACTGATCAGGTGTACCCGAGAACTCTGTGGGAAGCTAGGGAAGTGATTGCCGGGCCCCTTGCTGAGATACTTGGATCATCGATAGTGACAGGTCAGGTGCCAGAAGACTGGAGGGTGGCTAACATGGTGCCACTATTTTTAAAAAGGTGGTTAAAAAAGCCAGGGAACCATAGACAGGTGAGCCTGACATCGGTAGTGGGTAAGTTGTTGGAGGAAATCCTGAGGGATAGGATTTACATGTATTTGGAAAGGCAAGGACTAATTAGGGATAGTCAGCATGGCTTTGTGCATGGGAAATCATGTCTCACAAACTTGACTGAATTTTTTGAAGAAGTAACAAAGAGGATTGATGAGGGCAGAGCTGTAGACATAATCCATATGAACTTCAATAAGGTGTTCAACAAGGTTCCTCATGGGAGACTGGTTAGCAAGGTTAGATCTCATGGAATACAGAGAGAACTAGCCATTTGGATATAGAACCAGTTCAAAGGCAAAAGACAGAGAATGATTGTGGAGGGTTGTTTTTCAGACTGGAGGCCTGTCACCAGTGGAGTGCCACAAGGATCGGTGCTGAGTCCACTACTTTCCGTCATTTATATAAATGATTTGGATGTGAACAGAGGAGGTATAGTTAGTAAGCTTGCAGGCAGGTGGGACTAGATTGGGTTAGGATATCTAGTCGGCATGGATTGGTTGAAACGAAGGGTCTGTTTCCATGCTGTATATCTCTATGACTCTATGACAGCAAAATTAGAGGTGTAGTGGACAGCAAAAAAGGTTACCTCAGAATACCTTGCAGTGCAGATTCATTGTTCCTTGAAAGTAGAGTCGCAGGTAGACAGGTTAGTGAGAAGGCATTTGGTATGCTTTCCTTTATTGGTCAGAGCATTGAGTATATGAGTTGAGAGGTTATATTGTGGCTGTATAGGACATTGGTTAGGCCATTTTTGGAATATTGCATGCAGTTCTGGTCTCCTTCCTATTGGAAGAATGTTGTGAAACTTGAAAGGTTTCAGAAAAGATTTACAAGGATGTTCCGAGAATTGGACGATTTGAGCTTTAGCGAGAGACTGAATAATCTGGGGCTATTTTCCCCGGAGAGTCGGAGGCTGAGGGATGACCTTCTAGAAGTTTATAATATATGAGGGGCATGGATAGGATATACAGACAAGGTCTTTCCCTGGGGTGGGGGAGTCCAGAACTAGAGGGCATAGGTTCAGAGTGAGAGAGGTAAGATATAAAAGGGACCTAAGAGGTAAACTTTTCATGCTGAGAGTGCTCCGTGTATGGAACGAGCTGCCAGACGAAGTGGTGGAGGCTGGTACAATTACAGCATTTAAAAGGTATCTGGATGGTTATATGAATAGGAAGGCTTCAAAGGGATATGGGCCAAATGCTGGCAAATGGGACTAAATTAGGTTAGGATTTCGAGTTGGCATGGATAAATTGGACCAAAGGGTCTGTTTCCATGCTGTACATCTCAATGACTCTATGAATCTAATGTGCCTTATTTGTTTAAATTCTGCCTTCCTTCTTATTTCTTTCTTCCTCGTTTGTCTTGACGATATATGTCATTCACTGGCTGAAGAGTGAATCAGCTCCAAGAGTTCAGCGAATGTCAATCTTTATATGGTCATGAAATATGCACAGGTTAACAGGGTTAATCACTGCTCAATCTCCTCGCTCTATGTGAGGAAATCATCTGGCCAATCAGAACAACCTTGAATAGTATGTTGTCAATCAGAAGATGTGCATTCAGGAAACCAAGCAAAGGGTAGTTCAGGGTTAGGTTTCCAATACATGTCATATTACATCTTAAAATTGGTATTAATGTGCTTTGAAATAAATGTGCATTTTGAGAAGATTTGCAACTCAGGTTGAGGTTCTGGAAAAAGGTTTGCTCACTGAGCTGGAAGGTGCATTTTCAGACGTTTCGTCACTATACTAGGTAACATTATCAGTGAGCTTCCTGATGAAGGCTTCATCTGAAGGCTCACTGATGATGTTACTTAGTATGGTGATGAAACATCTGAAAATGCACCTTCCAGCTCAGCAAGCAAACCTTCATCCATAAATGTGCATCATTAGATAGGGTTCCTAAGCCAAATTAATTATTACTTGTCCACTTATTAAGTTATGATTCAGTACATTTGACCCCTGCAGCACAATGACTTGAAACTAATTTCTTGTTTCTTTTTATAGTCAGTGAGTTGCTGCTTGACACTTCAAACAAGGAAGTTTTATGTATACATGATATATTTTTAAAATCTTAGTTCAATTCTTTAACTTAACCTTTGCATCTCCTTTCAATGTAAACTCGAAGTCAGTAGTAACGCTTGCTCCCACCATTCAGCAACATTGTGAAGAGCAGCGTGGTAGTCCTCAAAGTTTTCTGTTACTACTGAGGGTCGACTATCATGATTCTGCCTATCACATTGGACCAGGATTTATTACATAGTAAATTTCAGACATAAACCTAAAACATGCAATTCTATGGCACTTAATATTTAGTCAAAGGACAGTTTTAAAGAAGGAATTTATTTTATTACTGATTCCATTATTTTCCATCTTACATTTTGACATTTTTTTCTTTTATATTAAACAGGTTTACTTCATTGATTTCCCAGATATGTATGCCTATGTGAAATCATTTGGTGGTTGGTTAGTGACATTCAATTCAAAATCCAATGCCAAGAGTTTGAAACAGCAGCTGGAAAATGCTGCCGAACAATTTGATTCCAGTTTTTATTTTGGCGCTGGCTACAATAGGTAATGATTTAATGCACGTTCAGCAGTCCTTTGTTTTAAAGCAATGGTTATCCAGGTAATTGAGTGAACTGATACACAATGTGTTACATTGCATGGAGCAGGGCAGGCAATCACATCTGCCATCCTCTACATTGAATTCACAAATGTAACTATAATAAAATGGCGATGTACAAAGAGCAATATAATGACAGTATGAGTTTCCCCTTAAAAGAAACATAAAAAATAGGAGCATTGTAGGCCATTTTACCCTTTGAACCTGCTCTATATTGTATGTTCATGGCCAATCATCCAACTTAGAACCCTGTTCCTGTTTTCTCCTGATGCACTTTGATCCTTTTAGCACCAAGAATTATATTAACTCCTTGAAAATAGTCAATGTTTGGCCTGAACAGCTCTTTGTGGCAGAGAATTCCACAGGTTCACCATTCTCTATGTAAAGAAATTTCTTTTCATTTCAGTTCTAAATGGCCTACCCCATATCTTCAAACTAGATATTAAAAAAGATATAGATCTATAATATCTCAAATGATGAGTTCAAACACTGGCTACTCGAGTGACACAAGAAAAGTCAAAATATTTCCCATCCAGCAGAAAGGAAGACCAATTTGCATATACACTTAGTAGTACTGACTGTGGAGATGGTTCTATTTTGCTTGAATTTTTTTGTCTCCTTTACATTGTCCTAGAAAAGTGTGTTATGATCCCAGTAGGTGAAGCTACTGGACAAGTCAGATCTCAGATGGAAATCCGGCTTGACCGATCAGATTTTATTTTTCATTCAATTTGACAAGGTGGTCTTTCAGTGAAATGGTACAATTTTGTTTTAGTAAGAAACCAGAAGTTTATTATGTACCAGGCTACTTGCATATAACATAATTTGAAAGATTTCAAATCACACAGTAAAATAACATACTATCTACCCCAACATCCTTTACAGCGCTGAAATACCAGAAACAACTCGCTTCTCAATTACATCTATAGATTTCACTTAACTATTGCTTTCAACTCCCAGTCTTCAGAGTTTGATAGAGTTTTCTTTAAAGTATTACACAACCAAACTTGAACATTCTTAGCTTTAGATAACTCCATTACATTTTTAACAAAACATGTCAGGTCCATAATTTTCAAACTAAAATCTTTACTCTGAAGTAACCTATTTCCTCACTGTTCTGAGAAGACTGTCTTGTATCTAACCTCAACCATATGTTCTGTGAACTGAAACCAAAAATTTGCTAATCTCTGGGTCTTTCCTGATTCTTCTAAACTAAAGGCATCTAATGCTTTTCAATGTTTGCTCTTTTCAATCATAAAACTCGCACTTTGCAAACAAATCCCCATTATCACTCTAGAACTGACCCCTCATAATGGTTTAAAAATCATGACTTCAGAAACAAAATGACAAGTTAATTATTTAACTCACTCATAGACAGAAACCACTAGTTCAAAATCCAAATTCTAAAATAAATGTAATTAATATATATAAATCACTATTAAAAACTAAAGAAGAAGACTGGGGCAATTCTCCATTCTGTCATGTATGTTGTGAATATTAGTTTGCAATTTTCATTTCAATAAAAATTAATTTTTAAACTTTCTTTTTCATTCAGTCCAAAGACATTAACTGGTCGACATAATGAAGTGTGGTATTTTGCAGAAGGCACACCAATCTGTCAAACCCCATGATCTCATCAAAAGGAAGCACCAAAAGAATCTCCATGGGACTTATTCTCTGTCCATTAGTACAACTGATAACTATAATCATAGCATTTAGATTTTAGCTTTGTAGAAAGTAAAACTAAAGTATTATTTGTCTAGCTTCATATCTATGGTATACTCTTTTTCCACTTAAAAAACACAATGATCATTAATACAGTTTTATGACTGGTCAAGGTGGCCACGATATAGAGCATCCTCTCCTGAAACCAAACTTCAACATAAATTAAGCCAAGCTGATGAAAATCCTCAGTGAGATCGCAGAGTCTGTAGAATGACAATGTTGATGATGTTTCATTTGCATCAATGTTTTGTTATTTCAGCAAAACATTACCCTACTGCAGATAATTGTTGGTATTGAATGACTAGGAATGGTAGCAAGGTAGAAAGATTTGTTTCCACATGGCAGCTGTGGAATTTAAATTTAGTTAATGAAACGATTCTGGAATTAAAAACTGGTATCAATAATGGCCACCATGTAGCCTACTGGATTTATTTTGTCAGCTAAACGAATTAACTTACATGAATAAAACTGGATTATACTCAGCCCCTTGGATGCCAACCTTGGTTGAGTTGCTCTGATTGAAGAACCTTTATCTGACATGCATGGCACAAAAAGTTCATTCTCATGATCAAAGGTCAGCGCTATCATTTACTCTCAATATTTAGTGACATTGAGTAGCAATGTAAAGATCTGATTTGGGAAGTACATTTGTCTTCAAAGTTTTCTGCCTTATTGAGGGTCCGGAATCATGTTTCGACCTGTCACATTGGATCTGGGGCTTTTTGCAGGGATGGAATGGTGGCTCAGTGGTTAGCACTGCTGCCTCACAGCGCCAGGGACCCAAGTTCAATTCCAGTCTCAAGCGATTGTCTGTGTGGATTTTGCACATTCTCTACATGACTCCAAGGGTTTGCTCCTGCAGTCCAAAGAGGTGCAAATTGCCCACAATGTCCAGAGATGTGCAAGCTAGGTGGATTAGCCATGGAAAATATAGGGATACAGAGATAGCATAGAGAGGTGGGTCTGGGTGGAATGGTCTTCCAGGGGTCAGTATATGTGGAATGGCCTGTTTCCATACTGCAAGGATTCTATGATTCTAATAACACTACTGGTCCTTGTTGATTATGAAGTAAAACAGCTTTGGAGGTTTCCCTACTTTGCTGTTATAATCTTGGTGGAAGATTGATGAAAATGGAGTAAGTGCTGAAGTTATCTTGAAAGATCAGGAGAAACCCCATGAATATTCAGACAAAGGTCGTATGTCTTAATCAATATACTGATCTATACAAAAACTGGATAGTCTAAGTTTAATAATTATTTTCATTAGTAGACTCTGGAAGCAATTGTAGGGAAAATGCAAACTTGCTTAATATTACATTTATGCCATTTTGAATTTGGTTTTCTATAGATCTTATTACGGACTAGAACATGGGAATGTGTGAAATTATAACATGTTTCATTCTGTATCAATAAATTAGCTGCAAATGCACATTGCTTGAGTTTTCTTGATGTGGAGAGGTTGGAGTTGGGCTGGGATGAATAAGATCAAAAATCAAACGACACCAGGTTATAGTCCAGCAGGTTTATTTGAAACTGCAAGCTTTCGGAGGTCAGCTTCTTCCTCAGGCGTGGTATGATTGAGAGGTATAAAACAGTATTTATAAGCAAAAAGTTAACAACTTTAACACTAGGTGCCCTTATTGAATCCTTTAATCAGTTAGGAGTTAGACTACTGATTAAAATGCAAAACACAGATTTCTTTTAAATTTTTGTCCCTAGATAATTAAAGCTTTTATCCATGTACAAGAGGTGACATCTCAGGTTAAACAATGCACTTTAGGTGTGAGGTCCCGCTTCGAACCTGACCTCAGCTTAAAACATAGACAGCTGGTTTATGATGTAATTTCACTTCCCATACCCAGCTGAGGTTACCATGAAGGACTTTCCTTCTCAACTTTGCCTGTGGTATGGTCATCCTCCCTCAGGTTAAACCACCATCAGCCATCTCCCGAATGAGAATGAAGCCCTATCGTCTGGTAAGATTATGGTGACCTTTGCTGAAAAACCACACATGCTATTCATTTTATCAAATGGAAATTCAGAGGCTGCAGGAATGTAATTTCTCAACATCCATTCCCAAGAGATAAAGCCATCTCTCCGGAGTACACAAGAGACAACGTTACACTAATCTCGCTTCTTGCTGAAAATACACAAGGTGTATATGTTTCTTTACTTCACCAACCATGTAATTAATGTGACCCCACATTCCAGCTGGTACGATGTTCCAAACAATTACAGAAAAGGTTACAAGAAAATAAGTTTCTCTTTGCTCTTCAGTATCGTTGATTCTCACCTGACTTAGGTTTCCAGAGATGTTCAGACCACTTGAAGACACTTTTCCAATGGAGATCATTGTTACATAGAGCTGCAATAATGAGATAATGTTAATGATTAGAATCAACTAATACAAACTATATGTTTGCTACATGTACAGCTTACAAAGTGACAATTCAAAGCAGGTCTTTTTGAAAGAAGAACTGAAATGAATACTTGCTAGTAGTTTGTATAATTTCCAGCTGAATATGTCTGAATTTTCAGCAAGCAGCCCAGCTTTTAAACATGCATAGCTGATCATTATCCAAACTTTACAGACACATACTTTCCACCTCCAATTTTGGTGATTTTCAAAAGCATCAAAATGTCTGACATTCTTAAGTTGACCTTAAATGGACTATAATCCACTGCACATTATTTGTTTGACATGATTGTTTTCGAACTGAAGGGATTGTAGACACAGTTTGTTGCTCTACACTAGCGGTTTTGGAAAATTGGTGAGCATTAATAAAGTTAGACAGCAATTTTTAAACACAAACTACATTTCCTTGTGGTGATTCAGTTTCTGGTGATTAGACATTTATTAATCAATCATACGGAGTCAAAGAGGTAAACAGATACAAAGCACAGAAACAGATGCTTTGAACTTGTCCATGCTGACCAGATATCCTAAATAAATCTAGTCCCATTTGGCTCATATCCCTCTCAATCCTTTTTATTCATATACTCATCCAGATGCCTTTTAAATGTTGTAAGTGTACAGCCTCATTTCATACGTACACCACCCAACAGAATTGCATAATTTGGTGGAGCAGTAACGTACAGAATAACGGGAAACTTCACATACACTCCAGATGATGAAAATGGTAATTAGAATCTCAAAGGATGGGAGAGAGTGGCTGTAACACAGAAAGCGGCCATTCAGCCAGTATGTATGAAAGAGCAATCAACCATTTTTCCTCTGTCTTTTCCCCATTGCCCTGTAAATATATCCCCATCAGGGAACTCTCCCAATTCATTCTGAAAGACATGACTGAAAGCGCCTCCACCACATTCTCAGAGATATCATTCCAGATCTCAACCACTCGCTGTAGTAACATTTTGCCTCGGATTGCTACTGTTTCATCCATCAAGTTCCTTAAACCTGTGTTCTTGAGTTCTCAACTCTTCTGTTAATTAGAACAATATTGGCTTTTGTATTCAGTCTGACTCCTCATGACTTGGAACACCTTTCAACATCTGAAGGATACCAAGAAATTTGGAACCAATCTTATAAACAATGCTGAGCCTTGGTTCAAATCTATCCTGCTCAAGAAGTGTAATAACATCTCTGAACACATTGGTTAGAAAATATCTAAAAATATTTTCTACAGTCTCACCTAACTGCCTATATATTATCGAAAATGTGGTATCGACAATGTTGTACAATTTGTCACTCGAACATTCGTGATTTTATATTTCATACTTCTAAATATGAAATCTAGAATCATTATTATAAGCTTTTGATAATAATTATAGGTTTTTTTTATGGGTGTTTTAGTCAGCCATCCATCCACATTTCCGTGGGATCTTACCGCCTGAGCTGACACAGTGCGCGTGCTCTGGGCGATTGCTCGAAGCGCGTGTGTGGCCATGACTGGGGACACCCCGCGCGCGGCACCGAGCTGCGCCGTGATTGGCTGCAGGGCTGGGTTGCAGTCACAATGGGCTGCCGCGTGCCCGGGGGCTTCACACCTGGCGGGGATCAAGATGGCGGCGGGTGGTGGTTACCTGCTGCTCCTCACCTGTCTCGTGGGTCAGCTTCCCCTGGGTAAGTACCGTCCGTACAGGCCTCCAGGGAATAGTATAACAAGACCCTTCCCAAATCTCATACCCAAAGGTCACCAATCAGCGCAGCCCGTGCATCTCTGGAAATTGCATCTCAGTCAGAAGATAGATTTTGCCTTTAGTATACAATTTATCGTCAAGAGAAGTTGGGGAAATCTGTATTTCATGGTATCAGGACCCAAAGCCCTTCATAACTAATAAATTATTATTCATATTTAGTCATTGTCATATAAAGGAACATGGTACCCATTCTTTCCTTCCTAGAAAGTGGGTCTTACTGGTGGGTCAGCTTTTATTGTCCATCTCTAATTGTCCTGGAGAAGGTGGTCATGAGCCACTTATTTGAACCACGGTAATCCATTTGGTTTAGCTTCAGCCACTATACTGTTAGGAGGGGTGTTCTAGGATTTTTGCTCAGCGACAGTGGAGAACGATGATGTATTTCCAAGTCAGGACGGTGAAGGGCTGAGAGAGTAACTTGCAGCTGCTAATGTTTCAATGTAGCTGCTGCTGTCTTGACCTTCTAAATAGAAGTAGTGATTTTGGAAGGTGCTGTGGTTGGACCCTTGATGAGGTACTGCCATTCATCTTGATGATGGTACATACTGATGCTACTGTGCATTGGAAGTGAAGGAAGTGAAATTGAATGTTACGGAGAAGGTGACATTCACGTGGGTGGCTTTGTCCGGGCATTTCAGGAGATGCAACCATCTGGGGAAGTGGAGAATATTCTATTACATTTCTGACTTGTGCCTGCAAATACGAGAAAGGCTCTGGGGAGATGGGATGAGTTGCATAAATCCTAGCCTCTGATCTGCTGTTGCAACAACAAATATATTTGGCTGGTGTAGTTCACTATCTGATAAATGGTAATCCCCAAGATGTTGTTAATAGAGGATTCAGTGATGTAATGTCATTGAATGTCAAGGGAAAACATTTAGATTTGCCCAGTGTTGGGCATATCCATTGTCTTATGTCTGTGAGTGTGAATGTCATTTACCCACGAGCACTCTAAACCTGAATATTGTCCAAGTTCTTCTGCATTTGGATCTGCCCAACATCAGTAACTGAGGTGTCATGAAAGTTGTTGAACATTGTGTAAGTAAAAGTGCAACATCCCACTTCTGATGTATAATGGAGGCATGGCCATTTATGAAGCAGCTGAAGAAGGTTGGGGCCTAGGACACTACCCTGAGGAACTCCTACAGAAATGTCCTGGAGCTTAGATAACTAACCTTCATAAACCACAACTATCTTTCATTGTGCCAGGTGTGTCTCCAAACAGTGGGGAGATTTCTGTCTGCCAGGGCTCTTTCATGCCACTCTTGGTCAGGTTCTCCAATGATGTCAAAGACAGTCACTCTCGCTTCATCTCTGGAGTTCAGTTCTTTTGCCTGTGCTCTGGACTTGACTGTGTGGCCATAGTGGAACCCACACTGTGTGTCTTTGGAAATTGTAAGGTATTATTCCATGTGAATGACTATGTTGCGCTATTCATAGAATCATGGAATCCCTACAGTGTGGAAACATTGCTTGACTTGACTAGACTGTGAAACGGAGCCTTCCACATCCATCAAAGTTTTACCTGCACATCCACCAATATCATTTATTGTATCCGTTGCTCCCGATGCGGTCTCCTCTACATTGGGGAGACTGGGCGCCTCCTAGCAGAGCGCTTTAGGGAACATCTCCGAGACACCCGCACCAATCAACCACACCGCCCCATGGCCCAACATTTCAACTCCCCCTCCCACTCTGCCGAGGACATGGAGGTCTTGGGCCTCCTTCACCGCCGATCCCTCACCACCAGACGCCTGGAGGAAGAACGCCTCATCTTCCACCTTGGAACACTTCAACCCCAGGGCATCAATGTGGACTTCAACAGCTTCCTCATTTCCCCTTCCCCCACCTCATCCTAGTTTCAAACTTCCAGTTCAGCACTGTCCCCATGACTTGTCCGGATTTGTCCGAGCTGCCTAGCTCCTTTTCCACCTATCCACTCCACCCTCTCCTCCCTGACCTATCACCTTCATCTCCTCCCCCACTCACCCATTGTACTGTATGCTACTCTCTCCCCACCCCCACCCTCCTCTAGCTTATCTCTCCACGCTTCCAGCTTACTGCCTTTATTCCTGATGAAGGGCTTTTGCCCGAAACGTCGATTTCGCTGCTCGTTGGATGCTGCCTGAACTGCTGTGCTCTTCCAGCACCACTGATCCAGAAATCTGGTTTCCAGCATCTGCAGTCATTGTTTTTACCACCTAGACTGAGAGACAGTTCTCCCAATTTTAACACAAGCCCCAAGATGTTGAAAGGGAGGAGTTTGCAGGATAGACAGGGCTGAGTTTCCAGTGTCTGGGTCAGTGCCGGTTTCACTCCTTTGTTTATACTTTGTTGCAGTTTGGTGCAACTGAATATCTTGCTAGGCCATTTCAGATGGCAGTTCAGAGTCAACCACTGTTGCAGTGCATCTGGAATCACATGTAGGCAAGATCAGATAAAGATAGCAAATTTCCCTCCCTGAAATACTTTGGTGAACCATATGAGTTTTTGCAATCATTGACAATGGTTACATGTTCACCATTAGACTAGCTTTTTTATTTGAGATTTTTTATGCGCACAAGGTCCCCCAATTGTAATGAGATGAAAGAACACATTATCTAAGATTAGATAATCATAGCCAGAAGAATTGCTCTACTTTTCTACAAATACTTTGAGGGTAGTACAGTGGATGTTGTCAACATGGAGTTTGGTAAGCATTTGACAAGGTCCCACATGGCAGACTGGTCAAAAAGGAAAAGCCCCTGGGATACAGGATAATGTGTCACACTGGATCCAAAGTTGGTTTAGTGGCAGGAAACAAAGGGTAATGGTCCCACGGCTGCATTTGGAAATGGAGAGCTGTTTCATGTGGTGTTTCACAGGACTTTGTGTAGGGGCCCCTGCTATTTGTTTTATACATTAATGATTTGGACTTGAACATGGGGAATACAATTGGGAAATTTGCAGACAACACAAAAATTGTCATGTTGTGGATAGTGTAGAGAATAGCTGTAAACTCCAAAATGATATAGTTGGTTTCGAGGAGTGGGCAGGAAATGGCTGATGGAGTTCAATACATTTAGGGACATGACACAGTAAAAGGAAATACATAATAACTGCAAATATACTGAGAGGGGTAGATGAAGTGAGAGATCTAGGCATGCAAGTGCCCAGCTTCCTAAAAGTAGCAGTACAGGTAGATAAACTTGTGAAAAACATATATAGAATTTTCCCCTCCATTGGCAGAGATATATAATATTCCACAAAAGTGGGGATAAAATGATGAAACTATATAGAGTATTGTGTGCAGTTCTGGTCACCATATTATAGAAAGAATGTAATTTCACTGCAGAGAAGATTTAATAGAATGTTGCCAGGACTTGAGAAATGTAGCTACGAGCAGAGATTCAAGAAGTTAGAGTTGTTTTCCTTGGAACAGAGAAGGCTGAAGGGTATCATGATTGAAGGACGTATAATTGAAGGGTAGAGAGAGAGAAGAGACGGGAGGAACCAATTTTCCTTGACCTTTTTAAAAACAGTTATGGAGAAGGCTAGGTCTGGTCCACAAGTTCAAGTTTCAAATTGAGGCATGGTCACTTTTTTTAGATTAGATTAGATTCCCAACAGTGTGGAAACAGGCCCTTTGGCCCAACCAGTCCACACCGACCCTCCGAAGAGTAACCCACCTAGGTCCATTTCCCTCTGACTAATGTACCTAACACTATGGGCAACTTAGCATGACCAATTCACCTGCCCTGCACATCTTTGGACTGTTGGTGATATTAGACAGGAACTTTGAAAGAGTTGACTGGGATAGCTGTTTGCAGGTAAAGGGACATCAGGGAGTTTTTCAAAAGCAAGACAACAAGAGTTCAGGGCTGGTGTTCCTATTTGTGTGAAGGGCAAGGCTTGCAGAAGTAGGGAACACTGGATCACTAGAGATATTGAGGCTCTGGTCTAGAAAAAGGAGGAAGCATATGCCAGGTATAGACAACTGGGATCAAATGAACCCCAGGGGATGTAGGACAACAATGAAGAGGGAAATCAGGAGGGCAAAAAAGGGACACGCGATAGCTTTGGCAGATAAAGTTAAGGAGAATCCAAAGAGATTCTATAAGTATATTAAGGGCAAAAGAGTAACTAGGGAGAGAAAAGGATCTCTTAAAGATCAACAAAGTCGCTTGTGTTTGGAGCCACAGGAGATGGGTGAAATCCTAAACAAATGTTTCTCCTCAATATTTACCATGGAAAAGAACTTAGATGCTCGGGAACTTGGGGAAATAAATAGTGATGTCTTGAAAAAAGGCCACATTACAGAAGAGGAGGTTTGCCATTTTTGAGAAGATTTGTAGCTCAAGTTGAGGTTGAGGTTGTAAGTTTGCTCGCTGAGTTGGTAGATTTGTTATCAGGCATTTCGTCATCATGCTAGGTAATATCAACAGTAAGCCTCCATTGAAGGGCTGGAGTTATGTCCCACTTTCCATTTGTGTGTCTTGGTCTGTTAAGGTAGGTGATATCAATGTTTCATTTCTTCAATGGAGGCTCATTGATGATGTTGCCTAGCTTGGTGATGAAACGTCTAAGAACAAACCTACCAGCTCAGGGAGTAAACTTGCAATCAGAAGAGGAGGTACTGGAGGTCTTAAAACACATCAAGATAGCTAAATCCCTCTGGGACCTGATCAAGTATATCCCAGGACTTCATGAGAAGCTAGGGAAGAAATTGCAGGCCAATCATGGAGCCATGGGTGAGGTGCTGATAGACCAGAGAGTGACTGATGTTGTGCCATTATTTAAGAAAGCCTGTAAGGGAAAATCAGGAAACTACAGACCAGTGAGCCTGATGTCAGTGATGGGTAAGTTGTTGGATGGATTCTGAGAGACAGGATCTACATGCATTTGCAAAGGCAAGAACTGATTAGGGATAGTCAGCATAGCTTTGTGTGTGGGAAATCTGTCTCACAAATTTGATTGAGATTTTTTGAAGAAGTGACCAAGAAGATGAACGCAGAGCGGATTTTAACAAGATCTTGGATAAGGTTCTGCATGTTATACAGTTTAGGAAAGTTACTTCACGTGGAACCTAGGGAGAGCTAATCAACTGAATACAAAATTGGCTTGTCAGTAAGAGACAGCGAGTCGTAGTAGGGAGTTGTTGTTCAGACCGGAGGCCTGTGACAAGCAGTATGCCACAAAGATTGATACTGACTTCACTGTTGTTCGCCATTTATATAAACAATTTGGAAGAGAAGATAGAAGGCATGGTTAGTAAGTTTGCAAATGACACCAATATAGTGCACAGTGAAGAAGGTTAACTAAGAGTACAACAGGATCTTAATCAATTTGGCCAGTGGACTAAGGAATGGCAATGGAGTTTAATGCAAATAAACACTAGGTGTTCCATTTTGGTAAGATGAAATAGTGCAGGACTTACACAGTTAATGATAGGGAGTGTTGTCGAACAGAGAAATCTAGAGGTGCAGGTACACAGTTTCTTGAAAGTCCCTCCCTAATGGTACTGTGGGTAAACCAACAGCAGGTAGACCCGTAGGTTCAAGAAGGCAGCTTATCACTATTTTTTTCAAGGGGAACTAAGTTTGGCAATAAATGCTGACTAGCCAACATTGCCCAGATCCCACAAATGAATAAAGAAACATAAAATGGCATTTGAAGTAGATGGTGGTGAAGAAGGCATTTGGCACTCTTGCTTTCGTTGATCTCGGTGCTCTGAGTGCAGGAGTTTGGTCCATCATGTTACCTCTGTACAACATATTGGTTAGGCACATTTGGAGGAATGCATATAATTCTGGTCGCCCTACTATAGGAGGAATGTTATTAAACTGGAAAGGATGCAAAAAAGATTCACAAGGATATTAACGAGACTGGAAGGTTTGAGTTAAAAGGAGAGGCTGGATAGGCTGTGACTTTTTTTCCATGAAGCATAGGAGGCTGAGGGATGACCTTACAGAGGTTTATAAAATCATGAGGGGCATAGACAAGGTGAATTGCCAAGGTCTTTTCCTGAGGGAAGGGGAGTCCAAAAGTTAAGGGCATAGGTTTAAAGTGAGAAGGGAAAGATTTAAATGGGACCTGAGGAACAAACTTTTCACACAGAGGTTGGTGCATATGTGGAACGAGCTGCAGGAGGAAGTGGTAGAGGCGGGTACAATTACAACATTTAAAAGACATTTGGACGGATACATGGATGGGAAAGGTTTAGGGTGTTATGGGCCAAATACAGGCAAATGGGACTAGTTTGGTTTGGGAAACTTGGTTGGCATGGACGAGTTGGGCTGATGGGTCTGTTTCTGTGCAGTATGACTATATGATCCAGGAAGTTACAAGCCAATGTTATAAGCTGTTTCTGGTTCTAATATTTGAATGCTGGTTATGCTTTGTTTTCTTGGGAAAATTACTGAGCTAGATGTAGAGTCATAGAGGTCTGCAGCCCAGAAGAAGGCCCTTTGGTCCATCGAGTAAGCATCAAACCCATTAAAATCACAATGGTAACTGTCAAGTGAGAGAACAGAAATTTGCTGTCCCATACTTCTGTGTTTATAATTCTCCACAGTGCACTTTATTTCAGAGCTTACTCATCTCCCTGAGAAGAGAATTCCACCTGAGGAGAATGCTCACAGACAACAGAACCAAATCTCCATGGAGGGCCGTAGAAGTGACCCCCCTCCCAGATTGCATGGAGGTGAGGAAAAGCACTACAGTCAAACAATAGTGAGTGAAACTTTAAATGTATCACAGTTTAGGAACATTGTAAGTTAGCACATTCTCCTTTCACCTTGCAGGTCAGCTTCCAGAATGTATAGAGGGACTAATCAGAATTTTTAAGGGCCACCACGCCTTAGGCGAGGGAAGAGGAGAGTCCTTTATGGTAACCTCAGCTGGTGTCGGAATTGACCACATCCTGTTGGACTCACACTACTTTGCAAACTTACTGTCTAGCCATTGAGCTAAACTGATAGGCAAATTATAGGCTTTGTAGAACTTTAGTTGGGCCACATTAGGAATATTGCATACAGTTCTGGTCACCAAGCTACCAGAAGGATGTGGATGTTTTGTAGAGGGTACAGAAAAGGCTTATCAGGATGTTGCCTAGCATGGAAGATTTTAGCTGTAAAGGAAGGTTGGATAGATGGGTTTGTTTTCATTGGAACACAGGAGGTTGAGGGATGACCTAGATTGTAAATGGCGTGGATAAAGTGGAAAGTGTGGAGGTGTCAATTACATGGGGACACAGCATCAAAGTGAAGAGGCAAAAGTTTAAAAGAGATGTGCAGGTAAGTTTTTCACACAAAGGATAGAGAGTGCCTGGAATGCGCTGCCAGACGTAGTAGTGGAAGCAGACACAATAACAGCATTTAAGGAGCACTGAGACGAATACTTGAATAGGAAGAGAATAGAGGGACTAGGCAAAAGTGAGGACTGCTTATTCCTGATGAAGGGCTCCTGCCTGAAATGTCAATTTTCCTGCTCCTCAGATGCTGCCTGACCTGCTGTGCTTTTCTAGCACCACTCTAAACTTGAGGGAATAGAGGGATACAAATCCTGGAAATGAAGAGTTTTAGTATGGAAGGACAAAATGTATAGGCGCAGGCTTGGAGGGTCTGTATCCAATACTGTATTGTTTTTTATTTTAAAGTGCTGGAGAAACTCAAGTCTGGTAGCATCTGTGGATTGAGAAAGAGACATTTCTCCAGTACTTTCTTTGTTTTAGATTTCCAGCATATGCACTATTTTGCTTTTTTTAATTCCAGATGGCTTTATTAATTCAAATTCACCTTCTGCCAATTGAAACTTTGTCCCCAGCACATTATTTGAGGCTCTGGATTACTAGTCCAGTGACATTACGGCTATGCCACTGTCCCCATCTTACTTGCATTGCTAAAATTTAGAGAAATACAGTACTGGTTATATAAGACACCTTTTATGACATCAGACAAATTAAGTGAGTTTCTTGAAATGCCGTAATTGTAAGAGAGGAAATATGGAAACTTGTAAACAGAAAGAAAATAATTATGTTGGTTGAGAGGTAAATATTAGCTCAGACATTAATGAGAACTTCCTTGTGCTGCTGTAGATTTGTAGCCTTTGATTTTTGACTTTTACCTCAGCAAACATTTTGGCGCTCAGCCTTATCTCAAAAGTGCTGAATTAAAGTACCAACATAGACTATATGGTGAATTTTTTGTCAAAAGTCATACGACACCAGGTTATAGCTTTCGGAGCGTTGTTCCTTCGTCAGGTGAAATTTTTGTAGTTTCTGACTTCAAGGCAGAAGTATTACTTCTGATCCATGACTGACACCTTGGCAGTACTATAAGGGGCCATGTTTTGTTTTCCTTTTGAACTGTAAAATGGAAGAAAAGTCAGAAACTGCTATATTGATAATATATCAGGAGTGCTATGCAACTTGAAACATCACATGGGGCACATTTTTGGTTGGACAAGACGAGGGTGTTTTTGGAGCAGTGCGATCACTCTATTATTGAGACAAAGTAGCTTGACGGCATTGCTAAAATCAAAAGAATTGTGGGAAATAGCTCTGCATTTTGCAATCTGGAGTTTTGATCTTCAGCATTTTGTTTTCAATATCTGTGTTTCCCATCTATAATATTTGTGTCAAAGCATCTGTCTTTAATCTATCCTATTTGTAATAAATACATTGATGGGTGTATTTATGACTTTAAAGGGGTATAGTTTAAGTTGCAAAGTAGATGAGTAATCTTTTTCCATTTGTTAACAAATAAGTTTGTTTACACTAAATAGTTATTTTCCTGTTTTTGACAAAACAAGGTGTGAATTGGCTTTGTCCTGAACAGCAGTTAGTCAGGTAAATTGATCATCATGGTGTTTTAAAGTGGGTACCTAGACATTTGTGATGGTTTGTGCAATAGTGGGGCTCAATTATTGGCACAGTCTTCCCAGTAACTACTTAATGGGGCAATGTTTCCTCCTTTGTCATGAAAGTGCTGTCTTTTATTTGAGTTATGGTTACTTTAGCCTTCTGATAAAGCCTTCTGATAATTCTTCAAATTGGGGCTTTTCTTAGAGTCATAGAGTCATACAGCACAGAAAGAGACCCTTTAGTCCGACCAGTTCATGCCGAACATAAGCCCAAACTAAACTAGCCCCACCTGCCTGCTCCTGACCCACATCCCTCCAAACATGTCCTATTTACGTACTTATCCGAATATCTTTTAAATGTTGTGGTTGTACCCACATTGAGCCTGCCTTTATCATATTTCCTCGTACCAGGCAGAATCCTTGTAGAACTGTGCTGTATTCCCTTCCAGATATCTTTGGCCTGAATTTGTTTCATCTTTTAATATTATCCATAAAATTGGACCCCATCTCCAGCTAATTTTAATCAAATAAACAGTAAATAGCATAATAACTTCTTGAACACTATCTCACAATTCCGACTACTGAGAAATGAATTTGAATTCCTGCCTTGTTTCCTTCCTTCAATCCCTGTGTTTAAAGCAATTTGCTATCCTCCCCCTAATCCCGTGTCCCTTCCTCCTGCATAGCACTTTGTCAATGATTTTGAAAGTCGATATACGCCACTATATCAACTCAGAATTTCTCAAGTTTGTCAGTCATGGTCTTCCTTTCTGAAATCTAATTTTTAGAATTATTTTTGATTTAGCTAGGTATTTAATTATTCTGATGGAAAGAAATGAGTGAAATATGTGTGGCATGTTTCTTTCTCTTAATGTTAGCCAAAACATGTCACATGCAAAACCTAATTCACTTTACCTGGAATTATCTGTCAGCATGGGAAAACTGTTCAAGTAGGAAAACAGTCAACCAAAGAGTAAGGTGGCCAACTGTCATGCCATCTGGTCATTTTCTTAACTCAATATTTTTAAAATTTTCCTTATTTTAGGTCACCCAAGGAAAGTGCCACAGTTCCCTGGAGGAGAGCAGCTGAAAAGCAACCAATTGCAGCTCAGGCGTAAACGTTACAATTCCCATGCTTTACGTGAGTAGCACAGCGTCATTTTTGTGTAAAATACAAGTTAAACAAAGTATGCTGCCAGTGAAATAAATCTTTTAGTAAGCAGCATGAAGGTGGCACTGCATGAAAAGCAGTAGGACTGGGGTGCTGAATGATGGTAGAGATTGGGATTAGAAAGAAACTATGGAAGTAACAGCAGGAATTGTACACAATGCAATGCAATCTTAAGGATAGCATAACCATTGTATCGGCTGAACAGAAACTGCAGTGTCAGTATAGCGATTTTAGAAATTAAACAAGTGTCACATGAACAGCTCAGAAACTATAGAGACACAACCTAGATTATAATGTTAGCACAGAAATCACAGAGATAGCACCTGGATTATAATGTTAACACAGGGATCACAGAGACAGCATCTGGATTGTAATGTCACACAGAGATCATTGAAACAATTCAATCTACAGGATTTTAAAATCCACATTTTCTTGCAACTACTGCTACTTCCTGATTCACCTTATCCTTTAATATTTTCAATTTTTTTCCACACTATGACTATCACCTTGTATTCTCTGCTGGGAACTTCAGAGCAATTGTTGAATATTTGATGATTCTGAATTAAGAAGTAAAAATGAAATGAATGCAATGACAGGGTTAAAAAAAATCTAAATTGGATTGTGTTACCACACAGAGGCGAACCCCTCTGTTAAGTAAACCAAACACCTAGAAAAGCTCACCTCACCTCATAATCATTTAAATTATGAATGACAGAAAACTCCCAAATTCCACTATTTAAAGAAAATAATATCAATTTATATTCTTACTCTAAAAGTAAGGTACTCATTAAAGTTACATCAGCTTAATTTCAAAACCACATGGCGTCTGTCTTCTTATGTGTTTTCACTTTTCCAGCTGCTGATCTGTCTAGGTCGTCGTCTTTCTTTTTACTACGAGTATGTTTCACCTGAAAAGGTGCCTTTGGTAGAGAGTGTTTTCTAATTTCTTTGAGAGCAAGATGTTAAGATGGGCTCTCCAGCACTTTCTTTCTCTATGCAGTTGCTGTCTGACCAATTTTCAAGTTGTCTGCATTTTTATACTCCGCCTCAATATCGGATCATCTCATTGAACCAATGTTGACAAAACAATAAATTCAAAATCAATTGAGTTTTGGTATCCTGGGGCATAATTTAAACTGATTGGTTAAATTTGAATTGTTGTGAAAACAGCAACAAAGCTCAAGTATCTATTTCACAACCAAATGTTACGTATTTTCCATTTTCCAATACATTATGGGACTGCCATCTGGTCATATACACAGGTGCTTGTAAGCTCTCAGTTCAGAACAGCACTCTCTCTCCCATGAAAGTAGAATGCATGCCTTCAACCTTATAACAATTTGTTTTGCTTATTTTGTTAGCACTGTTTTACTTTTTTATTTGCAGATTCTATAGGTGATGAAAACCGTTTAAAGAATGAGGATGCAGTGGCTGGACACAAAGAATATTATTTGCCCAGACCGCCTCCTAGAATGCATCCACATGTGTATGAAGGTGCGAAAAATTTATGGTTATAAGTATGCAGAGGAGTATTCACAGCTTGTAGGAGAGAAAAGTGATCTGTTTTTTTCAAATATCACTGAATCAAAGAATTGTTAAGGTGCAGCAGTATGCTGCTTGAACCAACACTTCTACACCAGTTCACAGTCTCTTCAACTCACTGTGTGTGTTCTAACCATGATGCTATTCTAAACCAATCCCATCTGCCTGTAATGGCCCATATCCCCTTTATTCTCTGCCTGTTCATGTGTCTGTCTAACTGTCTCTTAAACATTGCTATCATATCTGCTCCATCACCTCCCTGGCAGCTCATTCAAAGAACCTACTACTCTCTGTGTTTTAAAAAAAAATCTGCCTCGCCCATGTCCTTTAAACTTTCCCTTCTAACATTTGTTGTGGACCAGGCCAGAGCCCCGCAAAACATTTCAAGAAGGTAGCCCAGATCCTAACTTTTCTAGTTGTTTAAAGCAGATATAAGACGGATATTCCAGGAGTGATGCAGCTAGTCAAACAACTCAGTTTTAAACAAAACAGAATTTATTTACAGACTACTGAATGAAACATGAACAAAAGAGAACAGAATATAGAATAACTTAACCTAACTGAAAACCCAAACGACTTTATCGCAACTTAATGATGCTGTTCTAATTTCCTGCAACATCCCCATAAAGACCCCTTGGCAAAAATGGTAAAATCAAACACAGGTTCTTACAGGAGAAATGCCAACGATGAATCAACTAGAAAACCTCTGTTCAATCAGGGACCTTTTTTCCCAGCAGTCTTCTTTGACCAGCAGCTTCAAACTAAGCCAACCTAGAAAAACAAAACCTGAGCCAGGAGAACTGGCCACTCCCCTTTCGTTTTTTAAAAAAAGCCTTAAAGGCCTCCTCTGATTGTCGACTTAGGCAGTATCTGTTAGCCATTAATAAAGTAGTCAGTTCAGACATATTGGTACCTCTGTCTTTACAACCCCTCTTGGAAAAAACAAGGGCGAAATAAACTTGTTAATGGGGCAGCATCATCACATCTTAAACATATGTGCTTTAATATTTGACATTTCCACTCTGGGAAAGAGACTCTTACTATCCACCCTGTTCATGCCCCTCATATTTTATAAACTTCTATCAAGTTTTCCCACAGCCTCTGATGCTCTAGCAAAAACAATCCAAGTTTGTCTCTCATTATAATTAAACAGTCCAATCCAGGCGACATCCTGGTAAACCTCTTCTGCATTGTCTCCAAAACCCAGATTCTCCATATAGTGCAGTGATCAGAACTGCACACAGTACTTCAAATGTGGCCTGACCAAAGTCTTATACAGATGCAGCATGACTTGCCAACTTATAGTCAATGCCCAAATGATGATGGCCGACTTGAATATGCTGTCTTTACCACCTTAACCACCCGTGTTGTCACTTTCAGGGAACTATGGACTTGGACTGCAAGATCTCTCTGTGAATCAATGTTCCTAAGGGTTCAGCCATTTAGAATTAGAATCTCTATAGTGTGGAAACATGCCCTTTGGCCCAACAAGTCCACACCGACCTTCCTATAAGTAACCCACCCAGACCCATTCTACCCTATTACTCTACATTTACTCAACTAATGCACCTAATCTTCACATCCCTGAACACTATGGACAATTTAGCATGCACATTTTTGGATTGTGGGAGGAAACCAGAGCACCCAGAGAAAACCCACGCAGACACAGGGAGAATGTACAAACTCCACACAGATAGTTGTTCAAGGCTGGAATTGAACCCGGGTCCCTGGCACTGTGAAGCAACAGTGCTAACTACTGAGCCGCAATGCCGCCCCCGTACTGTTTCTACTTAAAATCATCCATCTACCATCAGCTATCCTCTTAGCCTTCTTTCCATGGAAAGCAATCCCAACATTTCTAATCTAACTGAAATTTCTTAATTCCAGAACCATTGTGATAATGGTTTTATGAACTCTCTCCAATGTATTCACGTCTTTCCAAACTGAGGAACCCAGAAATGTGCACAGTACTCGAGCTGAAGCCTAACTAGTATCATATATAAGCTCAGCATAACTGTCTTATATTCTATGCCCTTAGTAATATCGCCTTGAATACTGTATGTTTTATTATCAGCTATCTCTATCTGTCTTTCCACCTTTAATAACTTATGTATAGATGTGGCCAGGTGTCTCTGCTCTGTATCATTTTGCAGATGACACCAAAATTGGTGGCATAGTGGACAGTGATCTTGATCAGATGGGCCAAAGGGCTGAGGAGTTGCAGATGGAATTTAATTTAGATAAACATGAGGTGCTGCATTTTGGAAAAGCAAATCAGGGCAGCACTTCGAGTCATAGTGCCATAGAGTCCTACAGCATGGAGACAGGCCCTTTAGCCCAAACTGTTCTAAAGCCGAACAAAATGTCCGTCCACGCTAACCCCATTTCCCTACACTTAGCCCATATCCTTCTAATCCTTTCCTATCCGTGTATTTGTTCAAATGCCTTTAAATGTTAACATATCCATCTTAATCACCTCCACTGGCAGTTCATTTCATATGTATACCATGCTCTGTGTAAAAAAAAGTTACCCATCAGGTTCCCTTTTATTCTTTCCCCTCTAACCTTAAACTGATGCCCTCTAGCCCTTGATTTTTTTTTCTTGTTCATTTGTGGGATTTGGGCATTATTGATAACCCATCCCTGTTTACCCTTGAGATGGTGGTGGTGAGCTGCCTATTTGAATCGCTGCAGTCCACTTGCTGTGGATTGACCCACAATGTTGGTAAGGAGGGAATTCCAGGATTTTTGACCTGACGACTGTGAAGGAATGGCAGTATATTTCCAAGTCAGGATGGTGAGTAGCCTCGAGGGGAACTTGCAGGTGGTGGTGTTCCCAAGTTGCCCTTGTCCTTCTGAGTGGAAGAGGTCCTAGGTGTCTAAGGATCTTTGGTGAATTTCTGCAGTGCATCTGATAGATAGTACACATTGTGGCTCCTGAGCGCCAGTGGTGGAGGAATTGAATGTTTGTAGATGTGATGCCAATCAAGCGGGTTGCTTTGACCTGGATGATATCAAGCTTCTTGAGTGTTGTTGGAGCTGCACCCATCCAGGAAAGAGAGGAGTATTCCTGGGGTGTCAGGAGTGAGTTACTTGCCACAGTATCCCTCATCTCTGACCTGCTCTTGTAGCCAGTGTTTATGTGGTGAGTCCAGTTGAGTTTTGGTTAATGGTAATCCCAAGGATGTTGACAGTGGGGGATTCAGTGATGGTAATATCATTGAATGTCAAGGGGCGGTATTTAGAGTGTCTCTTATTGGTGATGGTAATTGTCTGGCATTTGTGTGGCGCAAATGTTATTTGCCACTTGTCAGCCCAAACCTGGATGTTGTCCAGATCGTGTTGTATTTGAGCACGGACTGCTTCAATATCTAGGAGTTGCGAATGGTGCTGAACATTGGCGAACATCCCCACTTCTGATCTTATGACAGAGGGAAGGTCATTGAGGAAGCAACTGAAGATTGTTGGGCCTAGGACACTATCCTGAGGGACTCCTGCAGAGATATCCAGGAGGTGAGATGACTGACACTCCACAACCACAACCATTTTCCTTTGTGATAGGTATGACTCTCTGATGCTCGGTACCACTGGAGGAGTCTGAGATGGATCAACTACCTGGCACTCCTGACTACAGGCTGTTGCGACTGTATCCGCCTTATCTTTTGCACTGATGTGCTGGGCTCCTCCATCATTGAGGATGAGGATTTTTATGGAGTCTCCTCGTCCAGTGAGTTGTTTAATTGTCCATGACTGTTCATGACTGGGTGTGGAAGGACTGCAGAGCTTAGATCTGATCTGTTTGTTGTGGGATCGCTTAGCTCTGTCTATGACTTATTGTTTATGCCGTTTGGTACACTTGTTGTCCAGTTTGGTAGCTTCACCAGGTTGACACCTCATTTTTAGGTATGCCTGATGCTGCTCCTCGCATGCCCTCCTGCATTCTCCATTTTACTAGGGTTGATGGTAATGGTTGAGTGGAGGCCATGATTTTGCAGGTTGTGCTGGAGAACAGTTCTGCTGCTGTGATGGCCCACTGCGCTTAATGGATACCCAGCGATGAGCTGCTAGATCAGCTCAAAGTCTGTCCCATTTAGCATGGTGATAGTGCCACACAACATGGAGGTTATTCTCAATGTGAAGGCAGACTTTGTCTCCACAAGGACAGTGCAATGGTCACTTTTACCTATACAGTCATGTTCAGATTTTTCTCCAGCCGGATGAAGTCAAGTATGTTTTTCCGTGTTGTTGGTTCCTTCACCACCTACTGCAGACCCAGTCTAGCAACTATATCCTTTAGGACCCAATCACATCGATCAGTAATGCTGCTGCTGAGCCACTCTTGTTGGTGGACATTGAAATCCCCAACCCAGAGTACACTTTGCACCCTTGCCACCTTAGTGCTTCATCCAAGCGTTGTTCAACATGGAGGAATACTGATTCATCAGCTGAAGGAGGACAGTGCTTGATAACCAATAAGAGGGTTCCTTAACTTGAAGCCGTGAGACTTCTTGGAGTCCAGAGTTGATATCAAAGTCTTCCAGGGCAACTCCCTCCCGACTGTATACCACTTGCCATTACCTCTGCTGGGTCTGTCCTGCTGGTGGGACAGGACATATCCAGGGATGGTAATGGTGGTTTGTAGGGTGTTATCTGTAAGGTATGATTCCCTAAGAATGACTATGTCAGGCTGTTGCTTGACGTGTCTGTGAGGCGACACTAGCCCCTGGATGTTGCTAAGGAGGACTTTGCATGATCGACAGGGCTGACTGAGTTTTTGCCGTTGTCTTTTCCGGTTCCAAGGATGATGCCAGGTGGTCATTCTGGTTTCATTTCTTTGTTGTGACTTTCTAGCGATTGATATGACTGAGTGGCTTGCTGGGCCATTTCAGAGGGCAGTTGAGAGTCAACTAAGTTGCTGTGGCTCTGGAGTCATATGTAATAAGGATGGAAGACTTCCTTCCCTAAACGATGTTAGTGAACCAGATGGGTTTTTCTGACAATTAACAGTGGTTTCATGGTCATCAGTTGACTCTTAATTTCAGATTTTTAAAAATAGAATTTAAATTTCACCATCTGCCATGGCAGGATACAAACTCAGGTCCCTAGCACATTATTCAGGGTTTCTGGCTTAATAGCCAAGCGATAATACCACTAGGCCATCGCCTTCCTCGATTCCCTGACCGTGGGAGAAAGACAGTACATTAACCCTATCGATGCTTCTCATGATCTTATACACCTCAAAAGGTCCCCCATCAGTCTCCTACGCTTGAAAGAAAAAAATCCTAATTTGTCCAGTCTCTCCATATAACTCAAACCATTGAGTCCAGGCAATATCCTTATAAATTTCTTCTGCACTCTTTCCAGTTTAATAACATCCATCCTATAACAAAGTGACCAAAGCTGAACAGAATACTCCAAGTGTGGCCTCACCAACGTCGTGGGACAACACTGACTACCCTCCAATCTTCTGGGACTTCACCCATGGCTAACGATGGTGCAAAAACATCAGCCAGAGCTGTTGCCGTTTCTTCTCTAGCCTTTTATAGTGTTCTTCGATATATCTGGTCAGGACCAGGAGATTTATCCACCTTCATACATTCTAATACATCCAATGTAGAGTCATAGAGATGTACAGCATGGAAACAGACCCTTCGGTCAAACCCGTCCATGCCGACCAGATATCCCAACCTAATCTAGTCTCACCTGCCAGCACCCGGCCCATATCCCTCCAAACCCTTCCTATTCTTATACCCATCCAAATGCCTCTACTGTGATATGGACTATCTCCAAGATATCACCACTAACTTCCCTAAGTTCCCAAGTTTTAATGTCTTTTTCCGTGGTAAACTCAGAGGAGGAATATTCATTGAGAACCTCTCCCATCTCCAGCGCTTCTTCTCATACATATCCACTTTGGTCCTTGAAGGGCCCTCTTCTTTCTCTAGTTATTCTTTTTCCATTAATATACTTAAAGTACCAGTTTGGGTTCACCCTAATCTTCTCAGTCAAGGCTATCCCGTGCTCCGTTTCATCCTCCTGATTTCCTTATTCAGTAACCTCCTGTATTCCCTATAGATCTCCAGGGATATCCTTGATCCCAGGTGCCTGTACCTTAGCCATGACTCCTTTTTCTGGTCAAAACCTAAATATCTCTTGTCATCTAGGGTTCCCTATTCCTGCCAACTTTGCCCTTCACCCCCACAGGAACATACAGACCTTGAACTCTAGCTATCTCACTTTTAAAGGTCTCCCACTTGCCGGAGACCTTTGCCTTTGCCTTTGCCTGCAAACAAACTATTCCAATCAACCCCTGCAAGCTCTTATTTAATTCCATCAAAAATCACCTTGCCACAATTTAGGACTTGAACCTGTGGGCCAGTTTTGACCCTCTCCATAACCATTTTAAAATTAATAGAACTATGGACACTGGTCCCAAAGTGCTCCCCCACTGTCATCTCTGTCATCTGTCCTGCCCTATTTCCCAAGAGTAGGTGGAATTTTGCCTCTTCCCAAGTAGGACTCTCTATATACTGCTTGAGGAAACCTTTCTGAGCGCAGTAAACAAATTTCACCCCATCTAAGCCCTTATTGTTCTAGCAGTCCCAGTCTATGTTAGGAAAATTAAAATCCTGTACCATGACAACCCTATTGCTCCTGCAAGTCTTCCCAGTCTCCCTGCATATTTGTTCCTCTCATTCCCGTTGACTATTTGAGGGCCTAAAGTACAACCCCAATAACGTCACCATTCCCATCTTATATCTTAGTTCCACCCACAAGCCTCACTGGATGATCCTTCAGTTATTTAATCTCTGATTACTGCTGTGATACTTGCCTTAACCAAAAATGCAAGTCCCCCTTCCCTCCTTCCACCACCTCTGTCCCACCTAAAACACCTGTACCCTGGCACATTAAGCTGCCAGTCTCGACCCTTCCTTAGTCATGTTGTTGTTATGGCTGTAATTTCCCAGTCCCAAATTCTGATCCATGCCCTGACTTTATCGGCCTTACCTGTCAGCCTGCTTGCATTGAAATTAATGAAATTTAATTCAACAGGCATACCTTGCTTCCTGTCATGTTCCAGCCTGACCTGTGTCTTCAACATACTATTTCTGATTATTTCATCTCTTTGGATCCTCGCATTTGCCTCCCTGCTGTTGAGGATCCCATCCCCCTCCCAATCTAGTTTAAATGAATATCTCTATGACTCTTAATTGTACCCTTAAAAGGCACTGTTTAAAAAAAACTTTACCAGAAAATTGTTAATTTAAATTATAGTTTCCAGGTGTGAATGTTTCTGCATTTGTGAAGCTCGAGTGACTCAGCAGTTATTGCACCCATATGTGTACTTTAAAACTCAATGAAAATACAGATAATACCAATCACATTGACAGGTATTGTTAAGTTAATATAGTGGCTGAATCCAAATTACTTTTTAGAATTACTACTGGACTTGAATGCCAAATTAATCCCAATTATTAATATTAACAGAAAGTGAAAGTAAGTTTGTGGGCTGAATCTTACTTTTCTACTGGCTATGCGTCAATTTCATTGAGGAATTCTTTCCATGATGCTAAGAGAGTTATCTCATTCTATTGTCCCAAACTGAACTATCAATTACCTATCTCATCACAGTGGAATCCCCATCACAATGGAGTCCCTATATCTGAGGTTAGCCTGTTTCTATCACTTACTGTTGCCTGAAGAACTGTCCATACCAAGATGAAATAGACTAGCATCTTTGGCATACACACTATCTTTGAAAAGGCCATTGTGCACCCAGACATGCACTGTCAGTCCGGAGATGCCGTGTATGATTGTGACATTTGCTCCAAATGTGGCAGATGAGAGGAAATCGATAGTCTTCTTTGTAGCCAGCTACTTGGATGAGGTAGTGCAGAGTAGGGATATCCTCTTCCCCCAGGACTGGCAGTGGAGGTCATGTCATCAGATCCTGCTAGTCTGGTCTGAAACTGCTGCTTGGGTCATTGAAATTTCATTCAGCTGGAGAAATACACAACAGTGAAGGAAAATGGTCAGTGACTATACACTTGCTATTACATGCAACATCTTCCCTCACTCACTCTAACACATCTGAATGCCCTCCTAATCCTGAATGGCCTCAGCTGTGTCTGCTCAGTTGCCACTTCTCCACCCCACTAGCAGTAGTAGCATTGCAACCCGGTTACGTCTGATTAAATCTATCCTTTTCAATCGTTCCTGAGAAAAACAGCCCACAATGGGGCAGAAGGAGGCAAGACTGGTGGTGGGCTGCCTTATATTCTGCTCTTACTCCCTTTGCAAAGAAGGATCTGATCCTGACTGCCCCAAGTGGCCAACTGACTGTGCCCAAGACACTGGACTGATATTGGAGTCTGGAAAAGCGCAGCTGGCCAGGCAGCATCCGAGGAGCAGGAGAATCGATGTTTTGAGCATAAGCTCTTCATCAGGAGTTAATGCTCGAAACGTCGATTCTTCTGCTCCTCAGATGCTGCCCGACTGGTTTTGCTTTTGCAACATTACACTCTTCATCTCTGATCTCCAGCATCTGCAGTCCTCACTTTCTCTGAGTTGATCTTGGAGTCTGCTTAGTGTGCCAGGATGCCACTGACAGAAGATCTCTACCTTGACTGAGGATTACTGACAACCATGCAAATCTTCCTTGCTGTGCTATACAGCAAGGCAAAACAGAAATATTATGAGCCTGGTATCTGTAGCTGAGCAGTTAAAGGACATGAGACAAGGAAAGGCAGGGATGCTGTGAGCATCCAGATAGGGTTTAGGTGAGGGAGCACTAAGAAAGCAAGTGGACAACCTTAAGATGCACCCTGGTCCAATCTGTGAGCTGGGTTTGTGTCCCTGTATGCAAAGTGTCCTTGTGGCAGTATTGCAGTGCTAGTTGCCACTGCACCCTGAAGTGCAGTTTTAAAGTGTTGATGTATGGTCATGCCATGAGGGTCCAGAAAGATTGTCAAGTGTTGGGTGCTAGCTTCCATGAATAAGGTGGTTGCAGCAGGTGTCATGGAGTACCCACAGAATTTTTGTTGCCAGGTGTCCAAGATTATAGTCCTTTGGAACAAGTGACAAGCTGAAGTCACCAGGTACTTTCTCAACTTTAATCTCGGGAATTGTTGACGTTTAGTCTCCTTTTGGGAATAGGGAGCTGCATGTCAATGAGACAAATTTGCAATTAATGATGATGACAACAAGCAATAATCGCTGTTAACAGACATCTCACCATCTGGAACTGAAAATGCAATGAGTTGCTTCTGACATTAAGAAAGATCTTGACTGACTTCTCACATGATTCTCCCAGATTTCTCATCATAGCCCACGTCATCCAGGACCCCATGAATTTCTGTGCCACACTTATGGATCGGCTATTCATCAAAGTCTGTAAACTACTAATGACCTGGGAAACCCCGAGTATAGAACAGGAGAAAATGTGTCAATTTGTGCATTTCCAGGAACGGATTCCATGCAACCTCTGAGTCTTTCATTTCTGAGATTATAGTCCTATGGTCTGTTGAGTCATATGCACCACACTAATGGATAGAAATTTCACACTGCATTTTCTTCATTATAGAGACATTGCAGGGTGACAGTGCAGCTAGAGCGTAGAGGCAAATGTAAAAGCCCTTAATAAAAACACTATATGCTGTAAAACTGATATAAAAACAGTGAATGGTGGAAACATGCTAAAGTTCAGGGTCATCAACCTGAAAAATTATCTCTGTCCCTGTCCACAGGTGCTGTCAGATGCTTCTGAGTTTCCAGCATTTTCTGTTTTTATCAAATGCAAGCAAGCTATACATCTGTACCTAATAGCGTATCCCTCCTATCATCTTCAAACTAAGCAATCTCGGTGAGTTGTTGACTTGCTGTATGGCTCTATGAAATACAAAGAATTAAGGACAGTGAACAACATTTTTATATACGTGTATATATATTCTATATATACATGTATAATTAGCTAGACAATTTCAGCTTCCTTGCTATAACTGTCTCAGATCTACACCATAAGGTAGCAAAACTACACTACACATACTCTCCATTCTCACAGGGATGTAACTGGCATTCATTTATTATCAGTGGAGATGCTTTTTCATTTAATTTATTTTTCTAATCAACCAATTGGCTGCCCCTAACATTATAAACTTTTATTTTCCACAATCACCTTTGATATGGTACCATCACACTGCACTTCAATAAATCATTCTTTTTATGTAAAGGTTTGCAGTGTTTTGGCATAGTTGAATCTTACATAAAGTATAATCTTAAATTATATGACCTACAGATTTGCATTATTGAACAAGTTGTGTCTTACAGAAATTAGGAGCCTAATTTGTTACTTGGTAAATTGCAATTATTGTAGTTGAATTTTGATTAGGCAGCTAAATAGAAGTGACAATTCTACTGTAATTCACTGCAAAAGGTATCGAGGCAGCAGTTAAGCAGATATGGCCTAACACATTAAAAATAAAACAGACTGCAGATGCTAGAAATGTAAAACAGAAATTGCTTGAGAAACTCAGCAGATCAGGTAGCATCTGTGGGAAGAAAGCAGAGTTAATGTTCTGAGTCCAACGACTTGTCATTAAAGCTGTTTGTAGTTAAGGTTGTTAGGAAAATGTGGGATTTATGCTCAATCTTAAATTTTTTTCTGGGAGGGGCACAAATGGGAAGGGAAAGGGTGAGCAAATAACTGGAGACAAGTGAGTAAAAACCATGAAAGGAAGGAATCAGGCTGTAAAGTTGAACTCGATGTTGAATCCAAGAGATTGCAGGGTTCCCAAATGGAACGTTATCATTGTTGTGAAGGGAAGAGAACGGGTGAGGGTAGAAGTGTGGGAGATGGGTCAAACATGGTTAACAGCCCTTTGACCACAGTGGTGGCAAAAGATGGACATTTCTGTGCCCCCCCCCGTGAAAGGTGGCATCATCAGAACAGATGCAATGGAAATGGAGAACCTGGGAGAATGGAGTGAAGTCATTACAGGAAGCAGAGTGTGAGGATGTATAGTCAAGGTAACTGTGGGATTCAGTGGGTTTGTAGTGGATAATGGTGGCCCGCCTATCCCTAGAAATGGAAACTGACGTCGAGAAAGGGAAGGGAGGAATTCAAGATGGACCAAGTGAAGGTCTGTCATCAGGTGCTGGGTGGAAATTGGAAGTGAAATTTCCAGTTCCAAATGAGAGAGTGAAACAGCACCTTTCTCTGGTTCATACCATCTCTGAACTGGAGAAAGAATTGTGTGGTGAAAACCGAGTAAGATTGGATCAAGCCATGTTGCACTTATCCCAGAAAGAGATGGGCATAACTGATGTGGCTCATGGCCACATCTTTATCTGAAGAAAGTCAGAGGAGTTAAACGAGAAGTTGTTGAAAGTGAGGACTAGCTTGGCCAGGCAGAGAAGGTTGGTGGTGGATGGGAACGGTTCAGGCCTTTTTTCCAGAAGAATTGGAGAGCCCTGAGACCATCCTGACGTGAATAGGATTGCACGTCCATGCTGAAAAGGAAGAGGCAGAGATCCATGAACTGGAAATTTTGAAACTAACATAAAGCATCAGAAGAATTGTAGCTTTAAGTGGGAAGGGACCTGTCAAGAGGATTAAAAAAATAGTTGAGATAGGAAGAAGATGGGTCAGGAACAGGCAGAAACAGACCTGGTTGTTTATTTTAAGGAGAAGGCAGAAGCAGTCTTTGTGAGGTTAGGGAACTTTGAGCTATAAAGCTGTCTGTGAGGGAGATCCCCAGATGAGAGGAGGTTTTTGGCAGTTGGTGAACACAATAACTGATGCTCAATGGTGGAGTTAAGGTGCAGAGGGAGATTGGAAGGGGTGTCCCTGAGCTAGCACTAATCCTTCACAATATAGAGGTCACTAAAGCAGACAACACAACACCACCCTTGTTGGCAGGCTTGATGACAAAGTCAGAATTGAATTTGAGAGCGCAGAGTGCAGTCAGTTGAGAGGGAGATGAGTTCAAGTGGGTGGTTGGGGGAAGGTAAAGAAAATAAGGGGACCTGTGTCACGTTGACAGTTCTTGATGAACCAGTTGAGTACAGGTAAAAGGCCAGAGGGAGAGGTCCAGGTGAAGGGAGAGTGTCAGAAACGAGTGATGGTGTCTGTGGGATGGGGAGAAGAGTTGGCCCAAAGAAATGGCATGGAGGCCATGGAAAAAAAAGAGTTCAACATAATGTAATGCCCAAAATACATTGAGGTAGGGCTCAAAGGGATAAATTCTTCGAGTAAAAAGTGAGGTCTGCAGATGCTGGAGACCAGAGCTGAAAATGTGTTGCTGAACGTGAGGACGAGCTTGGCCAAGCAGAGAAGGTTGGTGGTGGATGGGAACGGTTCAGGCCTTTTTTCCAGAAGAATTCCTGATGAAGGGCTTGTGCCCGAAACGTCGAATTTCCTGTTCCTTGGATGCTGCCTGACCTGCTGCGCTTTAACCAGCAACACATTTTCAGCTCAAAGGGATAAAACTTAACACGTATCTGTGAAAGACCTTAATAACAAAGTGTCTCAATACTTAGAAGTCACTTGAGTTTCTAGATAAAAGAGGAAAATAGGGGAGAAAAGTATTGTAAATTGCACAAAAGTTCAGATGATAATCCTAAAATATATAATTTTAGATCCTGTCAATCATGGTGAAGAGGAAGTTATCAGAGACGGATCCAGAGAAGTTATCATTCCTGAATCTTCATTTGGAGTCACTCCACATATATATCAAGGTTTGAAAAGCAATTTTCTCTAAATAATTAAACTGAAATAATGTGACATTAAAAATTGATAGTCTTGATTTTGTTGTGCTGGCCTGAGCAATTCAGTACATTTGATGCAAAGTGATTCTGACCCAGGAAGCAGAAAGAAACAATGACTAAATTGCCTTTCTCCAAATCCGAATTGAGGAATGGCTGTTGGAGTACTCCTTAGATAGGATAAGAAACAACATTATGGATTTTAGAAAAAAATTAAAATAAATGATTGTCTTTATTACTGAATGGGAAAAATGGTCCTAAAGACATTTAATGTTACTCATAACGAGATTTTAATATGCATTTTTTACCTGAAGGTGTTGACCTTTACTGGGATGCTGTTCCATAGATATTGGAGTCTTTAAACTCTCATGTTAGTGCTTATCTTTATTTCTGAACCTAATGAGTCATTATAGAGTATATCAGAGATTAGCTTGCTTTTCTTCTCAGTTCAGTTTATTAACCAAGCGTATGCATTTTTACATACTGCATAGTGGTCAGTTGCAGGACCCCTGACTTTTTTGTCATTTTCTGAGCCCAGCTACAACGGAAGATTGTAGGTTCCTAACCATAAAAAAAAAGCTTGTTTTACTGGATCACTAGCACCCAGTATAGAAACATTGGGTGGAATCTTATTTAAGCTTGAACAATGTAGGTCAGAGTGAGAAGTTCATTGATCCTATTTCAGTGCAGTGTTGGGAACATCTTACTGCATCTTTTGATTAAGTTCAGGGTGTTGAGGCAACAGTCTCTCTAGGCAGCAGTTGGGTGCCTATTAAGTGGCATTATTACTTTTCAATGACCTTCCTAACTGCAGATTTTGCTTCTTTAATATCATACCACCTGCTACAAGCAAATTGAACACAGAATTCTCAACATGGAATTCAGAACGGGTACTTGGCAACTTCAGCTCGCTGCTTTCTCCAAAGGAGCTTCATTTTGGTCACAAGGCACCTACAAAAGGGGCACATGCATAAATAGATATTGGCCTCACATGCATGTCTATGAACATTGGCAGTATTTACTGTATACTTACAGTATGCTTTTGCATTCAATGCTGCACCACAACTCAATGACAATTTTCATTGTAATGTTGCAGCAAAGATACTTTGTGCTCAAAGACATGCCCTCCGTTAGTGTTCTGCCACTTTGAGTGTGCCTGAATGCTCACAGCATCCTGCTTGTTTTGCCTTGATCCTCAGCCAAAGATACCAGGTTCTCAGTCCTTCTATATTTCTTAGCACAGATGGAAATCCAAGAGTTTGTCATAGTTGTCAGCAGTCTTCAGTGGGGGTCAGCACAGTAAATCAAGGGCAGTTTCTGATACCAGCCCAGGGTCTTGGATAGTCAGTTACCAGATTGAGGCATAAAGATTCTTCTCTTCATACGGAGTGAGCAGTCAAATGTCTAACAACCCATCACCTATCTTGACTCTTGCTGACTTGTTGGCTGTTTTCCTCCTGAAATGAGAAAGAGAGAGAGAGAGAGAGAGAGAGGTAGGTGTTAAAGGAGATGAAAATGGGTTACTCTTGGTGTGGACAGGAGTATCCTGAGGGACAGAACAGATACCCCAGAGTGCATATAACAGTAAAGCATGGTACAGGCTCTTTAGTCCATGATGTTGTGCCGAGCATTTATCTTAATTTGAGATCAACCTAATCTACACACCCCTCAATTTACTGCCATCCATGTACTTATCCAGCAGTCGCTTAACTGTCCTTAATGTCTCTGACTCTACTACCCCCGTTGGTATTGCACCTGCACTTCCTGTGTAAAGAACCTACCTCTGACATCTCCTCTATACCTTCTTCCAATCACCTTAAAATTATGATCCCTCGTGACAGCCATTTCCGCCCTGGGAAAAGGTCTTTGGCTATCTACTCTGTCAATGTCTCTCATTATTTTGTACACATCTATCAAGTCAACTCTCTTCCTTCTTCTCTCCGGTGTGAAAACCCCTAGCTCAGTCAACCTCTCTATATAAGACAAGCCCTCCAATCCAGGCAGCATTCTGGTAAATCCCCTTTGCACCCTCGCTAAAGGATTGACATAATTCCTATAATGAGGCAACCAGAACTAGACACAATATTCCAAGTGTGGTCTAACCAGGGTTTTATAGAGCTGCAGCAAAACCTCGCAGCACTTAAACTCATATCCCCTGTTAATGAAAACCAAAACCTCATATGCCTTCTTAACAACCCTGTCAACTTGGGTGGCAGCTTTGAGGAATCTATGTACATGGACCCCAAGATCCTGCTGTTCTTCCACACTGGTAGAAAGTGAAGACTGCAGATGTTGGAGACTGGAGTCGAGAGTGTTGTGCTGGAAAAGCACAGCAGGTCAGGCAACATCCAAGAAGCAGGAGAGTCGACGATTCCTGATGAAGGGCTTATGCCCAAAATGTTGACTCTCCTGCTCCTTGGTTGATGCCTGCTCAGCTGTGCTTTTCCAGCACCACACTCTCGACTCTGTTCTTCCACACTGCCAAGAGTCCTGGCCATTCAAATTCGACCTTCCAAAATGATCCACTTTGCATTTATCCAGGTTGAACTCCATCTGCCACTTCTCAGCCCAGCTCGCCCTGTCAATGTTTTATTGTAGCCTGCAACAGCCCTCAACACTATCAACAACACATGTCATCGGCAAACTTTCTAACCCACCCTTCCACTTCTTCATCCAAGTCATTTATAAAAACTACAAAGAGCAGAGGCCCAAGAACAGATCCCTGATATCAGTGGTCACGGACCTCCAGGCAGAATACTTTCCTTGCACTACCACTTGTTGTCTTCTTTCGGCCAGTCATTTCTGTATCCGGACAGCCAAACTTCCCTGTACCCCATACCTCCTAACTTTCTGAATGAGTCTACTGTGGGGAACCTTAGATTGCAGATAACACGAAGATTGGTGGAGTAGCAGAAAGCATAAGGGACTGTCAGAGAATATAGGAGGATATAGGTAGACTGGAGAGTTGGGTGGAAAGTGGCAGATGGTTTTCAATCCAGACAAATGTGAAGTGATGCATTTAGGCAAGACTAAGTCTAGAGCGAATTATACAATGAATGGAAGAGCCATCGGAATAGTTGATGGGCAGAGAGGCCTGGGATTGCAGGTCCATTGTACCCTGAAGGTTGCTGCACAGGTGGTTAGAGTTGTCAAGAAAGCATATAATATGCTTGCCTTCACTGGATGGGGTATTGAGTATAAGAGCTGGCAAGTCATGTTAAAATTGTACAAGACATTGGTTCGGCCATATTTAGAATACTGTGTACAGTTCTGGTCGCCACATTACCAATGAATGTGGACGCTTTGGAGAGGGTGCAGAGAAGGTTTACGAGGATGTTGCCTGGTATGGAAGGTGCTAACTAGGTGGGGAGCAGAGGGATACAGATGCCTAGGAATTGACCGACAGGTTCAGACAGTACATTTGGATCGGCTCAGGCTTGGAGGGACAAAGGGCCTGTTCCTGGGCTGTAAATTTTCTTTGTTCTTTGTTTAAATGCCTTACTGAAATCCATATGCACCACATCCACTGTTCTACCTTCATCAGTGTATTTTGTCACATCCTCAGAGAACTCAATAAGAGGCATGACCTGTCCCTCACAAAGCCTAGCTGACTATCTTTAATAAAATTATGTTTTTCCAAATACTCATAAATCCTATCTCTTAGAATTCTTTACAATAGCTTGCTCACCACAGACATAGACCTGACTGGTTTGTAATTCCCAGGGATTTTCCTAGTCCCTTTCTTCGCCTCCTTCCAATCATCTGGTACTATTCCCTTGGAGAGGCACAGCAGTCTCATTCCTTGCTTCCCTTAGTATCCTTGGATATATCTGGTCTGGCCCAGGGGAATTATCTATCTTGATGCTTCCTAGAATTTCCAGCACATCCACTTTCATAATATCGATCTGTTCATGCCGACTAACCTCATCTATGGTGTGCTCACACTATCGACAAGATCCTTCTCTCTAGTGCATACTGAAGCAAGAAACTCATTTAGGGCCTCCCCTACCTCTTCAGATGCCAGGCACATATTCCCTCCACTATCTCTGATCTATATGTAGAGTTACTGGTGACAGCAAATGAGGGAAGATCTTGCAGGCAATAGTCAAAGTGTTAGAGTGTGAGCCTTGATGGGAGGTGGATGAAAGAGCAGAGAGTGAATGAATGTGGGGTATTGGAGAGAAGATGGTGGCAGTTATGCCAAAAGAATGCAGAATATCTTCTTACAATGTTGTGATTTCCTCCAGATGGCTAACACTGCATTGAACCAGTTGACAACTTTGCACCAGGCTGGCAGGGTCTGGTATCAGGGCCTCCATATGGCACCAGGGATGCAGATCCATTACTGGAAATCCCAACAGCGGCAATTTATTCTGAGTATACCAAGTGGTAGAATGGGGACAGATTGGGGTCACCTTGAAGTAGGGTAGGTTGTTAGTGAAGAGCATTTGGTAGAAAAAAGGTAAGAAACATAGAAAAACTCTCTATAAAACTTGACAAAACTGACACAGCAAAAGAACTGTGAGATTCAGCCCATTTTCAGCTAGTCTAATTGTTAAATTGTAACTCTCAATGCAGGATAAATGACCTTGAGACATGCAGGGCTGCATTTTCAAATTGGGGTCAGGAACCCAACAATCTGCCCCAAACTTCAGAGTGTTGGCCAGTCTGCAAAGAGACAAGTTCAGCACCCCGTTAGAAGTGCAAGGCATGTAGCAGCTACGCTGTGGGATTTGCAGTCTTGCTGAAGAGAACAGGCCACTCAGTACTATTTGATGGGGGTGGAAGGCAGCTTGAAAGAAAATTAAAGTTCAGCATTTGCACTGTCAGAACCAGGTCCCAGAAGGCACACATAAATTGCAAAGACAAATGAAAGTTGATTGGTCCATGCAGGACTCAACAGCTGTGCAGTAATATTTATCAGACCTTTGGGTGAAATAAATTGAAAAATTAAATTTTGTATCTGACAGGCTCCTAATAAACTCCTTAAGGAGCTTAAGGGAGCATTAGTTGGAGATGAACAAGTTCCCCATTGTTTCCCTTCATCAGCTGTTTGAAAATTGCGTGCTGTTCCATCAGCATCAATGTCTCAAGATAATCTTCAGGACTGTAATTCTCAAATCCTGCCTGTTCAATGTCTTAATCTTACCACCTTTTAAAATTCCAGCCTGTGATTTATGTAGCTCAATACTACAGAAAATAGTGCATTATTTACTGTTGGTGATTATCATTGTGGAGTTGCTGAAGAAAACAAGTTAAAGATAATTTATTCTGCAGACCTTTGCCACGGAATCAAATTAAGTACTGTCTGTGGCTCTTAAGGTAGTTGGTGTTGAATATATTGTGAAGATACCAAGTTCACTCGATCTTTATTATCTGATCTCAGACATGCCAAGTTGACGAGGCAAGGAAAAGTTAACTTGGTCCTCTTTCCTAATTAAGGAGTGCTGCATCCAAAGCCTCCATCCATGCACAGTTGTACTTTTTTTTGCAGAGCTGTAATTGAGGTACCAATTCTTTTACAGTTCATCACTAAGAGGATAATTACACTCCTCAATGGTTCACTGAAAGTATTCAAAGAATTCTGTGATGATGGACGTTCTGGAAAATCCAGCAAAAATGTTTCTACCTGAAGCCTTAAATCAAATTAGACTGCATAAACAGAAAAAAAGTAAACGAGCTGGAATATGAAAAAGAGCTTGAGTTGTTGCAGATGTGGGAGGAAGGATAACGTGCAATGGCAATGATGGTGATGTGTGCTTAAGCAACAATGAGAAAGTAGGTTAGACAAAGATGGTAATAGTATAAATTAGAGTTAGTAATAGAGAAGAAAGGTACATAGCTTCTGAAATGTTAATATGTGAAGAAGCCATTTAAGCAATGTCCTCCATACACCGAGTTAACAATAGTGTTTGCAGATATTTACTGCTTACAGCTGAATGCCTCTTTGCCACTTATGTAGAATAACACCCACTCGGTGATGAGTACAACATGAAAAAGCTCATTATTGACAGGTAGTGCTGACAAAAATAAATCATGCTGCCATTTGTTACCTTTTGTTTGTGCTAAACTTAAAGCTGTGAAGTGCAGTCTAAGATGAGTCACAAGTTTCAAAACTTTCAAAATTGGGCAATCTTAGGTGTAGATATAATATTATTTCTAAGCGACAGGTGCGTGCATTTATTTGCAAAGTCCTTAACCTATGCTATTGCTGCAGTTCCTATTTTCAAATTGTGAGAAACTTATTTTAGGAGCATTCTTCTGTTCTTATAAGAAATATGAACAAGAGGAGACCATAAATGCCTCAAGCTTATTGTATAATTAATATGTTCATGGTTGATTGGATGCCTCACTTCCTATACCTTGCTTCATTGAGAGACCAAAATGCTGTCTATCTTGACTCAAATTTACTCAACATAGAGTCATAGAGAAATAGACCCTTCGGTCCAACTCGTGCATGTCGAACCAGATATCCCAACCCATTCTAGTCCCACCTGCCAGCACCTGGCCCATATCCCTCCAAACCCTTCCTATTCATATACCCATCCAGATGCCTTTTAAATGTTGCAATTGTACCCTCCTCCACCCTTCCTCTGGCAGCTCATTCCACACACATACCATACTCTGTGTGAAAAGGTTGCCCCTTAAGTCTCTTTTGTATCTTTCTCCTCTCATCCTAAACCTATGCCCTCAAGTTCTGGTCCCCACCCCAGGGAAAAGACTTTGTTTATTTATACATGAAAGCAAAATACTGCAGGTGCTGTCAATCCAAAATACTTTGCTTTTGTGTTAAATATATTGAAGTCTGACATAGACAGTGTGACCCGCAGAGCTGCAGAGAAAAATATACTTAACAATGGAACATACAAATCTCTTTAAAATAGAGAATTCCAAAGATTCACAAACCCTTGAAGAAATTTCTTCTGATCTTAGTCCTAAATAACAGAACCTTTATTTAGAGGTTGTGTTCCATGTTCTAGATTCCCAGCCAAGGGAAAAAGCCTCTTTGTTTCCACCCTGTCAAGCCCCTTCAGAATGTTACTTGTTTCAGTGAGATCACCTTTTATTTTTCAAAGCTTAGGAGAATGTAAATCCATTTTAATCAGTCTCATTTCATGGGTGAATCCTTCTATGAATCTTCAATGCACCATCCCTAATGCAAGGTTATCCTCCCTCAAATGTGGAAACCAAAACTGCACATTACTGCAGGTCTGATCTTTTGTGATTTCTGTTCCTGTGCTATTGTGGTACAGCATCTTGGCTTTAACAAGACTTGACATCATTGAACCTGAGATTTTAATGTGAAGAGTGTGCATGTGCATGTGTTTGTTTGTGTGCATTTGAGGTATATATAAAGATAAGAGTTGATGCTCCTACATTATTGACTTTGTGTATTAACCAGTTGTTGCATCATGAGTGAGTAGGTTTTGTTTTGACAAATCAGTAATTGCATATATGAAGAAACCTGATTAATAGATTTTTTTATTTAAAACTAGATGTAGATAAAATATTGAAGGCCACCCTGGTAACTAGAAAAACTTATTTTTATTTTATGTTGTGACCCATAGGGAGTGAGACTAGAATAACAGTGCGCTTCTGTAGTCTCAGTTGTAACATCTTGCTATCAATCAACACAAAAAAAAACAGCAGACCAGATAGATTCCCAATTATTTCTGAATAAAGTAGGTTAATTTAACTCATTTTGTCTGGAGTGGCATTACTTGGCACCATTCACCTCAATTGAGCAAACTATGATCAGAACCAGAAACATCGAAACAATCTTGCTAATTCAGGTGGCTCATGCAAGAACCCTGTCACATGATTGAAACTTCTGTATTCCATAAACAATTTAAATATAATTCTGATCTGCCTTCCTTTAGTCTTGGAAAGGCCAGCCCTCTGTTAATCTCATTGCTGGCAAAAAGTTATCTACAGAAGACCATAGTTGGCTGAGCCTTCCTCAACCTCTCCAAAACTGGTTTCTGGAAGAAATCCTACATGTGCCTTTAAATTGAACCATTCTCACTGCTGTACCTTGAACCACTACAAGAAAGGATTATTCAAGATCAGACTATGGAAAAAGACTCGCCATGAATTTCAAGACTCAGTCCAAAAAAAAAGTGAATTATTGTTCATAGCTTTATGTTTTAAACAATTCCTAATTGTGAACTCTTTTCTTTCCTTTTTCTCTTCTTTCTTCCTTGTTCGTTTATTTGCATGCATGTGCTTCAAAAGTATTTGACTGCTTGAATGCTGCCTTTCATTTTAACCATAAAGTGAGTTTGTTGTATCTCATTTAACAAATGTACTTCACAAACATGGATTTAGGGAAACACGCCATAGCCTACTTTAAAAGAGAGAAGGAAGAGAAAAATTAAAAACACATCTGCTGTGGATAAAAGAGGAAAAAAATTAACAAAATTAAATTCATATCTTCTCCCTTGTCCATAACCGATGCTAACTGAGCTGCATAAATGATCTGTATATAAAAAAGGGGAAAAAAATCATAAATCCACAACTGCTGAAGATTGTTAGAAACTTCTGTTGAAGACATTGCAGAGGATATGATGTTTACCAGTCAAAGCCTTTTATGAGCAACTCCTACGATCCGATAACAGGCACAACGTCTGCTGTTGTGAGGCTGATTGTTACTCAAGAAAAAGAACACATGCTGCTTCTCTTCCAAATATTCTATCATCCAGATGACACCGGTTCTAGTTGCAAACTTGACAAGCAGGTTAAATTTACTGCAGAAATGATGTGTTAATAAATGTCACAAAGAGGTGATGTGGAAGGCCTAATTACTTTATAAATCTTTACAATGTACCATAGTGCTTCAGTGGCTCTGAAAGATCAACTTGCAAGATTTTACTCACTGGATTGGGAACATTGCAATTTTGCATTAACATGGCATCAGAGTGTTGAGTCAGAAGATCCCAATTTGTATGTAATAAGCGGTCACTGCCTGTACCTTATCTGACTCTAAAAATTCTTTGGATAAGATAATTGCACACTTGAGCACGTTGGAAACAGTGCAAAAAGTAATTATACAAGATTGCACTTGGACCTTTGACTTTGATGGAGATTGATCCAAGGTTGTACTAATCTAAGCAATTTTGTTCTTGATGTTATGGTCAGGCTTTGGGTGAGATTCCCCATGTTACTTTGGTTGCAGATGGATACCACAAATTGTTAAGATTCTGGGTGAAGAGGAAAGAATTAAGGACATAAGAACTAGAAGGAGGAGTAGCCTGTCTGTCCCTTCAAGCCTGCTCCACCATTCAACAAGATCATGGCTGATCTTTTCGTGGACTCAGATCCACTCAAAAATGCTCTCACCATATCTCTTAATTCCTTTATTGTTCAAAAAAAATCTATCTTAGCTTTAAAAACGTTTACTGAAGTAGCGCCAACTTCATTGGGCAAGGAATTCCATAGATTTACAACCCTCTGGGTAAAGAAGTTCCTTCTCAATTCAGTCCTAAATCTGCTCCCTCTAATTTAGAGGCTGTGCCCTCTTGTCCTAATTTCACCCGCCAGTGGAAATATCCTCTCTACTTCTCGGTAAATCCAATGACTGCAGATGCTGGAAACCAGATTCTGGATTAGAGTGGTGCTGGAAAAGCACAGCCGTTCAGGCAGCATCCAAGGAGCAGGAAAATCGACGCTTTGGGCAAAAGCCCTTCATCAGGAATACAGGCAGAGTACCTGAAGTGTGGAGAGATAAATGAGAGGAGGGTGGGGTGGGGAGAAAGTAGCATAGAGTACAATAGGTGAATGGGGGTGGGAATAAGGCGATAGGTCAGGGAGGAGGTAGCAAAGAGTACAGTGGGTGAATGGGGGTGGGGATGAAGGTGATAGATCAGAGAGGAGGGTGGAGTGGATAGGTGGAAAGGAAGATAGGCAGGTAGGACGTTTGGAGGTGGCTGAAATGTCATTGGATGTCGTCAGAACCCCCTTGGTGCTCACCTTCCACCCTACCAACCTTTGCATAAACCAAATCATCCGACGACATTTCCGCCACCTCTAAACACTCCCCACCACCTGGGATATATTTCTTTCCCACCCATTTCTGCCTTCTGCAAAGTTCCCTCCGTGACT